>NC_063356.1:33405702-33425338 GCF_021869965.1 Rhincodon typus | reverse complement strand
GAGCAGAGAGGCTGACGTTTCGGGCCTAGACCCTTCATCAGAAAAGGTTTTCTGATGAAGGGTCTAGGCCCGAAACGTCAGCCTCTCTGCTCCTATGATGCTGCTTGGCCTGCTGTGTTCATCCAGCCCTGCACCTTGTTGTCTCGGATTCTCCAGCATCTGCAGTTCCTACTATCTCTGATTCGATTTTAACCCAACAGTGTTAACTGGCTGTGGAGGGTTTGCAACAAAGGTTTACCAGTCTGATTCTTGGGATGTCGGGACTAACATAAGAAGAAAGACTGGATTGGTTAGGACTGTCGTCACTGGAGTTTAGAAGAATGAGGGGGACCTCATAGAAAACTATAATATTCTAACAGGACCAGACAGGGTAAATGCAGGACGGATGTTCCTGATAGCCAGGGAATGTAGAACCAGGGCTCACAGTCTAAGGATATGGCAAAATGAGGAAAAATTTCTTTACCTTGAGGGTGATAAAGCTGTGGAATTCTCTGCCACAGAAAGTGGTTGAGGCCGAAACATTGAATGTTTCAATATATAGTCCTTAGGGCGAAAGGGATCAAAGGATAAGAGTGAAAGTGGGAACAGGGGTACTGTGTAGGATAATCATGTTGAATGGCAGAGCAGTCTTGGTGGGCTGAATGGCTTATTCCTGCTTCTATTATCTAGGTTTCTCAGTTTCTATGTTTGACCCGTTCTCCCGCAAACCCTACAGCATTCACCTACCTTCCGCACACAGTTACAGTGTCCACCCTCATCCCTGGCCTCCCCTTTCTTAATGCTCAGCAGGCTTTCAACCAGGGAGGATAAAACTGCACCCAGAAGATTGGAAGTCCCATCTAATGTTTGCAGATAGGATTTGTTTTGTGAACTTCCGCACGATCCCAAGGCACATGCCTCAATAACAGAAATTTAATTGGAAGCAAATGTTTTTAAAATTTAATAAATTTTGAAGATTGGAAGTTGCACATATATCCCATAATTTTGTCAAAGTTCAGTGGAACACTTCCTTTGCAGGAACTGAGGTGAAAAAAGTGATATAACAAGGTGTGGAGCTGGATGAACACAGCTGGCCAGGCAGCATCAGAGGAGCAGGAAGGCTGACGTTTCGGGTCTGGACCCTTCATTTCTGAAGAAGGGTCCAGACCCAAAACGCCAGCTTTCCTGCTCCTCTGATGCTGCCTGGCCTGCTGTGTTCCTCCAGCTCCACACCTTGTTATCTCAGACTCCAGCTTCGGCAGTTCCTACTATCTCTGAAAAGCTGATATGAAGTTCATTCTTAAGATTCAACATATAACATCAGACAGATCATTATATTACATTGTGAGAAGATTGGAATATTGTTGGGTTAATATGTTTACTGTTATAGATTCAATGTAAGTGACTTATTAGCTTAAAAAAAGTGCTTAAAGTACAATGTTAACAAACAAACAGAAATGCTATGCTTCTGGAGTCAGTTGAAAGTTTTTTAATGACCTTATCAGGTGAGGAAAGGTGATGACAATTGTGCAGTCACCAACATCCTGCTGTGCTGGTTACAGAACCTCACACATTGCCTTGTCAAACATTTCTCAGTGTAAACTTAATGCAACACTTACTAACTCAGTAGTTGATTACAATCTTTGCAGGCATCCAGCCTGATGTTAAGTTTGGAAGGTCATTTTGAAGGGATTTTCTAAGTGACCATTTAATAATTATTGAAAGTGTTTTACACTTGCTAATTAGAGGGCTTGAAAATTAATTCAAAGCTTTTGTGCCAAATTAGACTACACTGAATGGAACTTCATGCTGGTCTGCAGCTTCACTGACAATATAAGTAATTTTTACTTCCACTTTAAGTTAGAAGACTTCTCCCAGCTCCACATTACTTCATGTGGCCGTTGTCAGCAAAAATTACCTTCTCTCGCCGTCTTTCCACTCCCAGGACATACCCGAGGATGACTGCTAACAAGGCAGATAGTCAAAAATTTATTCTTCAATCTAGTCTGCTGCCTGTAAAGGTAAGAACAGCTTGTCTCAAAGATGTAGATGAGGTTCAGGGATCGATTATAGCCACCTTCGGTTTCCTCTTGAAAAGGAATTTCTAAGCCACTGATGGGTATTGTGGGTTATTGCTTGCTAAGCATTATAAACATTTCGCTTTGTCCATTTGAGATGTGATTTTGAAAACTGATTGCAGCTTAAACTGATCTTCCCAAACTTGAATGACCAACATTTTAGCCTTTCAGTGATTGCTATTGAGAAACACTTCCTGTCACAAGGTATTTCTGCTTTGATGCTATTTTCTGTGTTGTTGTGAAAAATAGAACTGCTTGGTGGGCGAGCACTTCCCAAAACAAAGTGATCACACCTTTGGTGAGTAGATGAGTTTGTAAATGTTGCTGTGGTCATTGAACAATTGGTAGTTTTAAACTGTAGTCTTCATGACGTTAAATAATTGGTTTTAATCTGGCCAAAATTAATTGTGCTTTGGATAATTACAGTTGCTTGACATTTGTTTTGAGTATATTTGAACCAAGGTTCGATCAGGAAATGTTTGTCTTGTAAATGGCAGCACAACAGTGGAATAGAAGAAAATCCTTTTCAATTCCAAAATGTATTTGATGGTTTGAAGATTTTATGATGGCATTAAATTGCAAGGAAATCTGGTCTGTTATAATAGAGGTTGGAGGACCACACAACCTTTCCCTCATTACACTATTCTACCAGTCACAACATATGTTTGTTTTACCGAATTACTGAAATAGCTTATCATACGTTTCCAACAATAGTTTCAGAAAAAAAAGAAACTTTCAACCAAGTCTCTTTCATAAACAACAAAATTATTGATATATTGCAACAAAAGATTTATTTACCAAAGATGCAAAGCTGATTAACATACAGTTTGAAATATGAAAGTATGAAATATGAAAGTTTGAAATATGAACATGTGTAGGCTCACATTAATTGGTTAGGTTACAAGGAGCAGTGTACTTCTATTAAGGTTTCATGGTTAATGTGATCAGAGTTACAATGGAGTGTGAGACCTTTATATGCTCAAGGCACAAGTTATGATAAGGGGATGATAGCAGGAGCCCATCTCTTGGAGGAATACTGACATATTGGGTGTGGAATTTTCCCAGGACCTGAATAAGGTAGGCAATGATGAGATAGTTGGGAAAGTACGATGAGTGCAGAAAAACTAGATCATTGAGGTTCAGAGAAAAAGTCCAATCTTCAGCCCAACATCTTCATGGCTAGGTGAGGATTTTGTTTGTAAGTGGCAAGGGGGTCCTATTTGCATACATTAACATCTCACTTTTACCTGATTCCTCATTTCTATGCCCTCTGCTATTTTCCCAGTCTATGGAGAGCATCAAGATGGCAACAAATGCTGACAGGAAAATCTGAGCAGGACTGAAGCTCCCTGGCATCTTCTTTGAGCTTCTATCTTGGCCAGCATTTCCCAACACTGCAGGGTGCACTCCAATGCAGTGACTGCCTGCCTCATTCATCCTTGGAGGTTGACATGTGGCAAAGCACCAGCCTCATCACCTCAACATGACACGTTTGGGATTCCATTATAATACAATCCTGCACTTCAGAAGTTACCAGGTACAATCAATGCATTATAATGCTGCTGCTGACAAGGACCCATCTCATGTATTGGAACTGGGTACATCTCAGAGCTCTCAGTATGCTCTCAAGTTATACTTACCTGGATGCTCAGAACATCTCTGTCCCACCTTTCCTCTTAGCACAGATATATAGCCAGGCAGCTTGTCATGTTTGGCAGCAATGAACAGTTAAGAGGAACCGTGGTCAATCAATGGTCTGGTCTGTTGTCAATCTGGAAGGTGGTGAGGTGGCCCAAGTAAGTGAGTTGAAAGTGCAGAGGACATGAAGGGTTAAAAGTCTGGTGGGGAGTAGGGTGAGTGGGAGCCATTGAGAAAAGATACTACAGTGAGAATGGTAGACCATGAGCATTGATAAGTGCAAAGACAGAGTTAAAGTGATTGTGAAGTCGAAAAGATTATGGCATTTATTCTTGCAGAGTGCAGAAGGTTTTTAGCTTTCTTCTGACATTGTCACATGTGCCTTCAGACTGTGGGCATCACATTGATCTAGGTGGAGAGTTCAGACAGGGATGACAGTGTTTGACATAATGCACAGCTTGGGTTTAAATATGGCACGCTCACCCTGAATGCTGGAAAGTCCAACACTGGCAAGCATTTTGCTGCTGCTGAACGACGATAATGTGAGAATAATGGTGTGGATGCAAGGTGCATACTTCCTGAGGTGAGGACTGTAAAATTGCATAAATACAGTCTCTAGGGTTCACAGAAGGAAACCATCCATGTAACTCCCTGAAACTGACAGCTGATATTTTGAAAATTCATCCCTATGTCTGTTAAAGTTATTCTAAATTTTGACTGTGAGACATAACATAGCATGTTGTTGCTGCATGCTGTCTGACTCTCTTCACTGAATTAAGCTTTGTTCCTTGGCTTGATTCTAATATTTAAGTGAGAAATATGATGTGCTGTGAGGTTCAGATTGTGGTTGATTAAAATTCTACTAAGGCCAATGGCCCCCAGCACCTCATGAATATACATCTTTAAACTGTCTTCCATCTATTCGATTTATAATAGTGGCATTGCCACATGTCACAAATAGAGGCTTTGAGCATTATAATGATGATGATTTCCACAAGTACAGTGGTCACTCCTACTAGTGCTGTCAAGATGACAGATTGATGAGGGTAAGGTCAAGTAGGTTTTTCCTCCTGTTGATTCTCTGCCTGAAGGATAACATAATGATTTGAGCAGTTTAGTAGCAATACTGCTGAATCATTGTTGATGTTGAGTTTTGAAGTCCCCTTGTAATGCATTCTGCTCCTTTGTTACTTCAAAGCTTTTTCCAAGTGATGCTCAGTATGAAGAAGCACTGATCCATCAATTGAGGGGAGGGGAGGTGTTGATCAGCGGATGTTTTCTTACATATGTTTGACCTGGAGACATGACACTTCAAGGATTGTAAAGCCAATGTTGAAGACACATAAGGTCATTCAACCCCCACCCGCCATACCCCAAAGTGTAAACCACTGTTCCACCGTCTCTGGTTGCTCTGTCCTGTATGTGGGATCGGATGTTGTTTGTGAAATCCGGGCCAGTGACTGAAAGGCGGGATCATGTGAATATGGTTGCAGTCAGCTGCTGCATGACAAGCCTGTGAGGCAGGTCACCTAGTATATAGAGATACCTGTTGGAAATGTTACTGTCAATTAAACTCCCCTGTACCAATGAAGACTCAATTGGCAAAGGTTAGAGATGCATTCACAGTCGGGGATTTACATGGACACATCCATTATTCATTATGTAATGATTTACTTTAGAAGCCTGTCATGTTGTTTTGTAAAGAGGTTGCATCTGTACCGTTGTATATATTAATGAGATATTTAATCTACAAGAGAGAGTTTGCATATTTCAAATGGAGTATAAAGTGTGCTGTTTCGATTTGTTCACCATATCTATGAATGGCGGCTTAACTCTGCAACAGTACATTCCATACAAATCAGATTTCATTTTTTCACTGCAAAACGAACCAGTCTTTGATCTTTTCATATTTACAGAAGATTAAAAGTACTGTACAGATTACTGAAAAAAACCATAAATATTTTAAAACAGAGATTTGATCATGATCAAAGCTAGGCAATACAGGAGCAATGCCTTCACTTTTAAGTTGCTAAATTTATCCAAATGTAAATTTGTTCCATTTTAACATAAGAATTAATGAGTTACACAATTGCGGCAAATAATATTACTTTATTTACAGTCCTTGATATTAAGATTATTTCACTTAACTGAGTGTATTGCTATCGATTTTCAATACAACTTTCAATGAAATCAAGCTGGATTGCATTGAATTAAGAACAAAAGAAGTCTGTGAAAAAAGAGTTAACTTGCTTACTTCACAAGGTAAAGGATTGCATTACTAACTGCCTCCATTTCTGAATTCAAAGTCATGCATTTTTCAAATGAAATGAAAGTTCACAGTAGGGGTGCATTTTGTTGAAAATACTCTATGAATTCTCAATCAAGAGCCACTTGATATCCAAAGTAGTTGAACATTTGGCTTCTGATCAGAAAGAAATCAGAGGTTTCATTTCTCGTCGGTGAAATCTGAATTGACTATTCAGAACTTAATAATTTGTTTGGATCTGTGAATACCTAATTTGGATCTATTTTTCTTGCCAAAATATCTGTATGTTGAAGATATTGTCTATTGCTGTACTATCAGTGGCGAAATATGTTCTTACATAGAAATTAACAATGATGGCATCTTAAATATATTGGTTTGGGTCAATCAAATCTATGAAATTGAGAACAAAAATCATTGGTATTACAATTTGAAATTCCATTTTTCTTCTAGACTAATTCTATTATTGCTCAACTATACCACTAAGGATGAGTAAACTACTTAAACTTCTTAACTCTTTTGTTTGCCATGAGGTATTTGTTTATCACTGACATATACAATTGTTTGGGTTCCAAAAGGACCTCTCAGCTCCTGATCTCATTACGGCCTTGGCTCAAACATAGACACAAGAGCTGAAATCAAGAGGTGAGGTGAGAGTGACAGCCCTTGACATGAAAGCTGCATTCAACCAGGCGCAGCATCAAGAAGCCCTAGCAAAAGTAAAATCAATGGGATCGGGGGGCAAACTTTCCAGTGATTGGAGTCATACCTGTCATGTAGGAAAATGGTCGTGGTTGTTGGAGGTCAATCATTTCAGCTCCAGGACATCTCTGCAGTGGTTCCTCAGGGTAGTGTCCCCGGCCCAACCATCTTCAGCTACTTCATCAATGACCTTCCCTCCATTGTACGGTCAGAAGTGGGGATGTTCTTGATGATTATACAATGTTCAGCACCATTGACAACTCCTCAGATACTGAATCAGTCCATGTTCAAATGCAACAAGATCTGGACAATTTCCAGTGTTCATCATCATTAGCCCTCTGAACTTGACTGTAACATCAGCATACAGCACATGGGCAGACTCATGCTGAACTCTTGAAGTTACAACCCATTCATACGTTGACACAGGCCACACTCTCACACACATCACCCCATTCCCATTACCGCACCCCAATTGCTGCCCAGACCCATCCTCGCTCCAAGAGGTGGAAAGCAGTTAATGTGTGAAGAATTTCCTTCTTTTGCTCTCGTATTATTGTTACAAATCACAGACAAAATTTGAAGTTGTTCATTTTGGAAGGGAGAACAAATGAACAGAGAATTATTTAAATGAAGAAATACTGCAGAAAGCTGCAATAGCATTAGGGGTACTTGTGCATAAAACACAGAAAGCTGGTACTCAGGTGCAGCAGGTAATCAGGAGGGCTAATGGAAAGCTGGCCCTTATTTCAAGACTAAGACATCCTACAGCATCTATACAAGATGCCGGTGAGATCACATCTGGAGTACTGGGAGCAGTTTTCATTCCCTTTATTTAACGAAAGATATTATTAACTGGAAGCCATTCAGAGAAGATTCACTAAGATGGAGGAATTGTTGGATAAGCAAAGGCTACACAGGTTGCAACTCTACTCACTGGAAATATCAAAGAATGAGAGGTGATTTCATTGAAACATAGGATTCTTAAGGGGCTTGACAGAGCAAATGCTGTGTGGTCAGGGGAGCGACAATTTGGTCATTTCATATCTGAATGGGTAATGCTTTATTGGGAGCTTATGGTATTTTTGACAACTTGTTTCCCCTTATGAGACAGTCTATGTCAAGAGGATCTAGCCTCAGAATAAACGGATGCCAAGTTAAGACTGAAATGAAGAGTAATTTCTTCTCTCAGAGGGTTGTGAGTCTTTGGGATCTTGTTACCACACGGTTCTTTGAGGGCAGAGCCCTGTGTGTACGTAAGGCTAAGATAGATAGATTCTTGATCAGCAGGGGAATCTCGGGTTATGGGGAAAGGACAGGAAGGTGGATGTGAAGAATATTGGGCCAGCCATGATCCTATTGAATGGCAGAGCAGGCTCAAGGGCCAAATGGCCTAATCCTGTTCATATTTCTTATGGTCTTTGGTCAGTTATGTCTACCTGAATTTTCAACAGGAATCTTAGTAAATACTATTGCTGAACACTGAATCTGACTCCCCCCAGATATGTTAAATATCACCAACTGTGAATACTTAGCAATTTTTGAAACTATTTATCAACATGTCTTTTCATGATGTTCCAGCTTTTGCATTTACCCCATATCAATACTCCAATCTTTATCTTGTTTTACCTAAAAAAAAGTGTTTTAGAAAAATGATCTGATTTCAATGTTTTTAATTTTCTGGTTGGCTGTCTGTGAAAATAAATTAATATGATTGGCTTTTTGAATGGTTTATGGAGGTTCAGTGGTTCCATGGTGGAAATCCCCATTGAGGAACATAGAGAGAGGAGTAAAACTCTCATCATGGCATTTCTGAGATCTCCCAGCGGATCTTTCTTCAGTGTCAGTGGCAAGTGTAATTCCTTTGTTGCTGACTGCAATATCAGAGCCCTTTTTTACAGGCCTCAATTCAGTTTTCTCATTTTGAGGAGAGTTTTCCCACATTCTGTGAAGCACCTTAGCTTGTTGTTCAATCATTTGTTCTGACACGATACCCTTTTTCACATGGCAAGACTACAAGTCAGTGTCACTTTCTGGATGCTGTCTAAATATAAACTACAAGAATAAACTAGTGATTTTGCCCCTCTGTGGTCAGGGGAGTGACAATTTGGTCATTTCATAACTGAATGGGCAACGCTTTATTGGGAGCTTATGGTATTTTTGACAACTTGTAAATGTTAGATGCATTAATGTGTTGTGTGTGCTTTTTTTGTCACTCCCGGAGAACACTCGTCCCAGTTGGAACATCCGTATAAGGTTGTGGCTGCCCAGCTGAATGAGTTTGGTGCATTTTATCTTGAAGAAAAAAACAGACAGGTATTGTCCAGCTCAAGACCTGCACTATAAGGTCAAGCTTGTTGATCATTTGGATCAAAAATCAAGCCACAATACAGCAGAGTAAATACCTAGCGCCAGTCGTCCACTGCTACATGACAAGATTGAAGGCTGTGCAGAAAATTTTGGAAATAAATTTACAGATTAGTCAACACAAATCTACAAAACTGGGTGATGAAGCTTTAATTGTAGCTGAGGTGTACTGACATTTCATTAGATTAATATCCAATCTGTCAATGCGACATTCAAAAATTATTTTAAATCAAATGAAATCAAAATAGGTCATTTGTACTAAATCCATCTGCTCATAAAAGCTTTCTCTTAGGTTGCCTATTAAAATAATGTTTTAAAGCATTCTGAAAGCAACCATTAAAACCATTGTTACTACGTCAATATTGGTATCACCTGAATGCTCATGTCTCTCATGTATATCTTTAAACATATTTAAAAGACTAGCTTGGCATTGTAGTAAAATAATTAGAGGCTGTGATCTTTATGTACACTGGTTAGAAAGTGCATTATTGTGCCATCATAAATCAAGGGAAATGGTTTAATTTTGCCACAGCACTAGATGACAGACATATTAACCTGGTTAATGGAAGGTCTCTAAGATGAATAGAACACGAAGGTTAGTGAAAGATAAAGGAGCAATAAGCTAGGACCAAGAGGAAGGAAATGAGGAGATGGGAATGGGAGGTGAAAATAAACAAACAGTGGGCCACCATTCAGTGTTGTTTGTGTTACTAATTCCAGATGAATGTTATTTCTAAAGCAGTGGTTCAGTTAGCTCATTTAGCTGACAGCTGGTTTGTGATGCAGAGTGGCGCTGATAATGAGGGCTCAACTTCTGCACTGGCTGAAGTTACCCTGATGGGCTCCCCTTCTCAACCTCTTCCCCTCGCCACTCTAATGACAGAGCAGACCTAAAGTCTGGTAGGGCTATGGTAACTTTACACTACACTGACTCCATGACACAGAGATGGCGAGGCTCGAATCTTCCTTCAAGAACATCACATGTCTTATAACTCTCTTAAAGGTACAAGCCTGCCTGGTCTGGGATCTATGTCATAGTGCATCCTTTAATTGGAATATGCTAACATGTCTGTTAGAGAAACCAGTTGATTATCTACCTTATAGGGGTATTGAGCACTGTTGACCTCAAATCTGCCTCAGCAAACAGGGCTGTCAAGGAGCAGGGAAGTAAGGAAACCAGCAAGGTTCTTATGGTTGTTATCGCCAGTATTGTTAGGCCCTGTTTCCTTCGATACCCACGTCTGGCGGAACCCAAAAATCCTCCATGTAGCTTCTAAGCCAGGGCAAACAAGTTAAAATATTTAATACAATTTAAAATTACTGTGAAATTTTGGTGCAGCAATAATCTCATTGGACTCCTGGTCTAGAAACCCTGGCTAATGTTCTGGGGACTTCAAATCACATTGGATCAATCCCCCCATCACAGATGGAGAAGTTTGAATTGAATTAAATAAAGTCTGGGATTAAAAACTAGTCTAATTGTAGACGTGGTCAATTGTTGGAAAAATATCCATTTGGTTCAATGATGTTGTTTAGGAAAGTAAGTCTGCCATTCCTACCTGGTCTGGCCCACTTGTGATTGCAGTCCCACAGTAGTGTTGCTGACTCTTAAATACCCTCTGAAATGGCCTAGAGAGCCAATCAGTTGAAACAATGGGGGTTAGCCTTGCCAGTGTCACTCATATTCTATATTAGGCTAAAACAAAGCAAAACAAAGAAAGGGGATAAAAGACAGGATTAAGAGAGAAAGACAAAAGACAGAAATAAAGCATATAAAATGATTAAAATAATTAAAATTTGAAGGAAAGGAAACACCACACGCTAGATTTTCATAGCAGTTTTGGTACTCTAACACCCAGATAAATCATGTTTCAAATTTGTGCCAGAGCTGTGATGTTATTTTTAAATTTAAATAGCTTAACTGGCTAGGAGGTGACTTTGGTGTCCAAATAGACATTGTGAGCACCTCTTGGAGTTGGGAGCTACCTGCCTAGTGCCAGCAGTGAAAGCAGATGGCAGCCATGTTGGAAGCTGTCACTTTCTTGTGGATTGGTACAGGCAGTCCCTGGGGAGATCATGGAGATTGAAAACAGCCATGCAAAACTAGGGTGGGTGCAGCACTCAAACCAGCAATAGTTGACCCTTCAGTTTTAATCTCAAAACAACCACAGAAAAAATTATTTGCACCTTGTGGTGAACACAATAGTTATGCATCAACATGTGCTTAACAAATCAGGCCCAAAATCAGTTGAAAAAAATTTGTTGTGAAGTTGCTGGTAAGATAATATAGCAGGATTGATTTGAGAGATATAGCAAACAGAAAGACCAGTTCTCAGTAAAGTGGCAACATCACTTCAAGGGTGTGAGTATAATCATTAATATTTCATAGTTAAACTAACCCAAAGTTAAGCCATTGACATCTGAAAGTTATAACCAATTCACTCACCAAGAGAAGTAACTTATTAAATATATTAAAGGTTGTTTCTAAGCAATAAGAAACATTGTGATATATTATTGCACAATAATTATGAAAAAACAATTTTCATGATGAATGCAAACATGGGAATTTATAATGGGATCAGTCACCAAAGGATATGTTTGGAAATAAAGGTGGTGCAAATGTAAAGTACACTTATAAACAAGCTTCTTTTTTAACTTGTTCTAGATATGGATAAGGAAGATACACGTAGAGTGATGCAGACATACTTCAAACCTTGTTTAGAATTCTATTAAACATCTTAATGTTTACAGGACCAATTAATTCAGTTTACTTTACCAATATAACGAAAAAGATATGTGAGATTTATTGAATGTACGCAAAGTGTGCTCCTGGCACTAGAGAAGCCAAGCATTCTCACGCCTTTTAAGGTTTGATTGCTGCACAGACAGTTACAGCCAATAAAACATTATTTGATCAGATTAAATATCTTTGAAATTCCTTATTGTCTAAAAGATGTGCCAGAGAGTAAAGTCTCTATCAACAGTATTGACTTTAGTTTGTCAAATAATTCGGTCTGTGTTCTCGCTTCATTTACCTCAATATTTCATCCAACACCAGGAAGGATACTGAAAAGAAATATTTTATATTGGGATTTTATACTCTCTAAGTTACGCATCATCGAGGTTATAATGGATTTGTAAAGAAAACAGTGAATAAGTATTCTCAATGTAATTTTTTTTAATACTGTTAGTTAACTTCTGCTTTGAACATTGCATAGACTTCCCCTAGGAGACTAACTGTTTTTGATCTCTGCTCATTTCCAAAACAGGTCTGATAGTGTGATTTATATGGACTCCTGAGTGCATTTTGAAGCTGAACTAATCATTTATATGGGAGTTGATACTTTGATTTGGTATAGATTGTACCCAGAGGTCCTAATATGTAATTCTGCATTTAATCAGATCTACATTTGAGGATATTTTTCACAGTAAAATTGTACTTGGCTTGAAAGTTGAGTTAGTTTTTGTATTAAAGCTGTATAATGCAAATTCAAGAGTGTTTCATATTTTCTCTGTCTCCCATAGAAATGATCCACCTCTTAACAGGTAAACCAGAGAAAGAGAGCATGGTCACCTGTCTACAGTATTCAGATAAGGAACCTGTGTAATTCCAGTGCAAGCATAATTCAGAAATACCTAGTCAGTTTAATGAAAGGCATCATAATATTAAAAGCAGTAGGTAATGGATCTGCTGTTAGCAAAGAACAGTCAATGATTCCTGAATGGATTAATTGTAATGCATTAAGTGACAATAGTAGATGATGCCCTAGACCTAAGTCTTCATAAATTATTTTTTGGATTACAGCTGTGTCTCACCATGATGAGAGGATGAACAATCCCAAAGTCCCATAACTGTCAACTTGATAATGACCAGGTTCACCTGCCATTGCCAGTAATGGATTAATGTGCCAGATCCTATTAGTTCAGAGCATTGTAAAGGGAGACAATTGGAATATAATGTAATTGGAGCTGAAATTGTAAGTTTTTTTCACATTTTTCCATTTATCATGTTCCATTTATACCTTTCATTATGTATAATTTGTTAGCGTTTGTCCCTCCTTGGACGAAGTTTTTGTAACCAAATTGCATTTTATTATAACATTTGGATTTATATTCTTTAAATAAAAATTAGGTCAGTACTCTATATTGCTATTGTATGTGTGGTAAAGTTGAAAGAAATATAAATTATAACTTAAGACTTTCACTGTTCGTTATTGTCAATCACTACTTCATCTAAATATTCAACAAATATGACTTGTTGATGCTTATGGAGTCATAGAGTCACACAGTATAGAAACAGATCCTTCGGTCCAACTAGTTCTGCTGACCATGTCCCTAAACCAAACTAGTCCTACTTGCCTGTGTTTGGCCCACATCCCTCCAAACATTTCCTATTCATGTACTTATCCAAATGTCTGTTAAATGTTGTAACTGTATCTGCATCCACCACTTTCTCTGGCAGATTATTCCACATACAAATCACCCTCTGTGTGAAAAGGTTGCTCCTCAGGCCCCTGTTAAAATTTTCCCCTCTCACCTTAAACCTGTGTCCTCTAATTTTGAACTCCCCCACCCTATGAAAAGGACCATGGCTATTCACGTTTTATATATTCCTCATGATTTTACAAACCTCAATAAGGTCACCCAACCTACTATGCTCCAGTGAAGGAAGTCCTGGCCTATCCAGCCTATCTTTTTTAACTCAGATCCCCACCACTTCCGGCAACATCCTACTAAACCTTTTCTGAACCCTCTCCAATTTAATAATATCATTCCTATAGCAGGGAGACATGAACTGGACACAGTACTCCAGAAGAGGCCTCACCAACATAATTTACAATCTTAACATAACATGGGGCGGCACGGTGGCTCAGTGGTTAGCATTGCTGCCTCACAGCACCAGGGACCCTCGTTCAATTCCACCCTCGGGCAACTGTCTGTGTGGAATTTGCACATTCTCCCTGTGTCTATGTGGGTTTCCTCTGGGTGCTCCAGTTTCCTCCCACAGTCCAAAGATGTGCAGGCTAGGTGGATTGGCCACGCTAAATTGCCTGTAGTGCTCAGGGATGTGTAGATTAGGTGGGTTATAAGGGGATGGGTCTGGGTGGGATGCTCCAAGGGTTGGTGTGGACTTGTTGGGCTGAAGGGCCTGTTTCCACACTGTAGGGATTCTATGATCACAACTCCTATACTCAAAGACCTGAGCTGTGAAGGCAAGCATGCTAAATGCCTTCTTCACCACCCTGTCTACATTTGATGCAAATTACAAACCTGAACTCCAGGTCTGTCTGATCCACAACACCACCCAGGGCACAACCATTAATTGTAAAAGTCCAGCCCTTGTTTGTTTTACCAAAATGCAATACCTCACATTTACCCAAATTAAACTCCATCTGCCACTCCTCAGCCCATTGACCCAATTGATCAAGATCCCTTTGTAATCTTAAATAGCCTTCTTTACTGTCAACTAAACCACCAATTTTGGTGTCATCCGCAAACTTACTAACCATGCCTCCTCAATTCTTATCCAAATCGTTTATATAAATGACAAACAGCAGTGAACCCAGTATCGATCCCTGTGGAACACCACTGGTTACATGCCTCCAGTCCAAAAAACAACCTTCCACCACCACTCTCTGTATTCTACCATCAAGCCAAATTTGTATCCAATTGGCAAGCTGTCCCTGAAGCCTGTTGATCTAACTTTACTAATTAGTCTACCATGCAGAACCTTGTCAAAGCCTTTACTAAAGTCCATGTAAACGATGTCCACCACTCTGCCTCATCAATCTTTTTGGTTACTTCCTCAAAAATCTCAATCTTCCCTATGTGTATAGAATTACGTAGTTATTACAGTGCAGGAACCAGTCCCTTTACACAACCAGTTAATGGCAGTATATTTCCTCCATATGAGCAGTTTGTGCCCATGCTGTTCCATATGTGTTTATTCCCTTTCTTTCAACCACCTTGTCCAAACTATTCTTTAATAATCACATTGTGTTCTTTCTCATTAATTCTGGTCATGTATACAATAAGTTTAAGTTGTCATCGTGTAAAAAATGATTATTTTGCTCTTTGTCCGAAGACTCTTACAATATTTAAACTTAAAGCTGTGTCCACTTCTTCTGGATCTGATTGGAGACAAGGGCTGAATCTTACATTTTTTTGGGCTAAGTGAGAGTTGCATCTAGTTTTTAGGGGGGATTCTGGCTAGCCAGCGAGCTGTTTTTGGCCATATCATACCAAATGCACCTTACTAATTACCCAGCCTGCCCCTATAGTGCCCCTCACATGCAATTCTAACCCCGTATTATCGTGCACCTTTCATAGAACAAGTCAGGCCTCAGTGGATATCTGCTAAAGGACTGGCATCCCTTGCACCTGTGCCATCTTTGAGACGTTATCCTTGGGGTGACAAGATTGGCAATCTGGCGATGTCCTCACTGGTAGTGTAATGGCACAGCAGCCACAAAGAGACACTGTCTATGGTATGCAACTGGCATGGCTGACACTCTCTCCGAAAGGTGACCCTATTCTCTCACACTAGTTGCTGTGTGACCATCAGGCCACACACTTTACCTGTCCTTAGATTGATCCTGTCTGAATCCCTGCTACTGTTTTTCCCAGTGCCCAGTGGTCATCTGCATGTTGTCATTGTCCAGTAGGGGAACATTACATTCAGGAAGGCATTCAGACAAGTTCAAATATGAGCTTTTATTGTCAGCCAGCAAAAGAGAATACAATGGAAACAAATACAGGTTACAGTTCGTTCCACCTGCAAATACTGGTTCCTTGACCTTGGCAGTCCATGATGGTCATCTACACCAACTCACATTTGCTGGAAGTGAGTGTCAAAAGTCCCACCCGCCTTGCAGTACCCAATGCAGCTGAACTCTGTCATTGACACTGTTCTCAATCTTCTCCTCTGAGAAGAGTACTCCTCTTCTCCTAGCTCCCATTCCCCTCGCTCCTTAGCATTTATCAGATCACCTAGATATCTGTTCCAATTATGCAGAACACAGCACATCAGGACCAGGTGACAAACTGTATCCAGTGTATATTGCAGGGCCCCTTGCCAGACCACTCCAGCCTGTAGAACCGAGCTTTCCGCACCATCATCGCTTGTTGCACCATGATTCTGGTCGCAACACGTGTAACTTGGTGAAGGATCTGCACTGAGTGAGTGACCAACACATTACATTTAAAAGGGAGTGGGTGCTGTGCTCCAACTCCCCTTCCATCCCAGACCTACACCAATCATTCCACTTTCCGTTACATTCATTACAGTCCATTGTCATACTTACTTGACTTATGATGCAGTGTTGTTCACCTCCTCCCACAGGACATTTGGAAGATCAACAAATTATGGGGTGCCTTTGACCAGCATTTGCTTCCTCCTAAGATTTTGCCACAAACTCCTGTATCATCTGAGATTATAATGTTATTTTGCAATCATTAATGTCATCGAACAATCTGTCTTTGAGCAACCTTTGGTGCATAAAGAAGATCATTCTGCATGCACTATATATTGTCAAAGAAATGTTTGCAAATGAAATGTATCTGAAGTTTGCAAATGTATGTTTTATATACTTGCCCTTCAAAGTCCTGAAATCCAGCAGACATGGATCCTGGGCTTTTACCTATTAAAGTGACGGTGACATTGCCCACCCTGAGTGTTGTCTGAGCAATCATTCAGTTGTATTGCCCACCTAGAGAATGGCAAGTGATGGCAAGGAATGCAGCTCATGGTGGACACCATCAGCATCTATGTCCCTCATAATTTTGTACACTTCAATCAGGTCCCGCCCTCTGTATTCTATACTGTAAGGAAACAACCCCAGCCTATCTGGTCTTTTTTCATAGCTGAATTACTCCAGCCCAGGCAATATCCTGGTGAAGATAACAAGGTGTAGAGCTGGATGAACACAGCAGGCCAGGCAGCATCAGACGAGCTGGAAAGCTAACGTTTCGGGTCTGGACCCTTCTTCAGAAATATCCTGGAGAATCTCCTGTGCACCATCTCTCGTGCAATCGTATCCGTCCTACTGTGTGGAGACTAGAATTGTAGACCGTACTCCATTGTGGCCTAACTAGTGTCTTATACAACTCCTTCATAGCCTCCATGCTCTTTTCTTAACTGCCTTATTTTAATAAAGGCAAGTATTCCAGAAAGTTATACATCTTATCCATCTCCATTATTGCCTTCAAGGATCTCTGAAATACACACCAAGGTCTCTCTGATTCTCTGTATTTTCTAGTATCCTACCAAGCATTGTGTACTCTCTGGTGCTGTTAGTCCTCCCAAAATTCATCACCTCACACTTTACTAGATTACATTTCATTTGCCTCTGTTCTGCTCACCTGATCAGCTCATCTATATTGTCCTACAGGCTAAGGCTTTACTCTTGCTATTTGCCACACCACCAATTTTCATGTCATCTGAGAACTTACTGATCAAACTTCCTACTCTTGTGTCTAGATCCTTAATGTAAATTGTAACCAGCAAGGGACCCAGCACTAAACCCTACAGTACACCACTGGACATTAGCTTCAAAAACAATTAGTGGATTCAAGTTTCCAAACTGCCCTGATTTCTATGGGCTCTGACCTATTGACAGGTTTCTCACACACCATCTTATCAAATTATGTGCAGACTAATTTGACAGCACTACTCTCATCTACATACCCAGTCACCACCTTGTAAAACTCAAACCCTCCAGACATGATATCCTCCCCAATATCCATGCCAACTCTCCTTTGATTATCTTTGTCTCTCACAGTGTAGATTATTTCTGCCCCTCAGAATTTTTTGCAACATTTCCCACTGATGTTAGACTCAATGGTCTTTCATTCCCTGATTTATCCCTACCACTCTACTTGACTAATAGTCCTCCAGTCCTATGGTACTTCTCCTGTTGCCAGAGATAATTTGAAAATTTATGTCAGGGCTCCTGCAATCTCTTTTCTTGCTTCACACAACAGCCTGTGATAAATCTTATCTGGACTGGGTACTTATCCAATTTTAAGTGCACCACAACTGCTAATACCTCTTCCTTTCCAATACTACTATGCTCCAGTATATTACTGTCCTTCCACCGACTTCAATTCCTGTATCATCCTAATCTACAGTCAATTCATTTAAAGCCTCACCTATGTCTTCCAGCTCTACACAGTTTGTCACTTTAGTCCTTACTGGGCTTTATCTATTTATCCTCATGCCCCTAATATACTTACAAAATGCCTTTGTATTTTCCTTTATTTTACCCACCAGTGTTTTATTGTGTTCTCTTTTCATACTCTCCTACTGACTTTTCTATCACACATGGGTGCTGAGGAAGGGTCACCGGACCCGAAACGTTAACTCTTTTTTCCTTCACAGATGCTGCCAGACCTACTGAGCTTTTCCAACAAATTTATTTTTGTTCCTGATTCACAACATCCGCAGTTCTTTCGGTTTTGACTTGTCTATCATTTGTCTGGCTCTGTTCCTTAAAATTAAATCTAGCACCATCCCTTTCTTGTAGAACTTCTTATGTGCTGGCTTTAAAAGCTCTCTTGGATATGTTTTAAGAATTCCGACCTCCAAGTCTTTCACACTTGATCTCTCTGAGTTAATATTGGGGAATTTGAAATCCTTCATGATTATTAACTTATTATTTTTATACCTCTGAAATTCATCTGCATATCTGCCCTTCTATCTCTTGCTGACTATTTGGAGATCTATGTTATACTCACAACAATGTGTTTGCTACCTTTTAGATTGTATGTTCTGTCCCAATAGCCTCAATTGAAGACCCTTGTAAGATATCTTCCCTCCGCATTGTAGTAACTGATTCCTTGATTAGTTTTGCAACACTACCTCCTCTTTTACACCCTACCCCTATCATGCTTGAAAATTCTATACTTTGGAATAGGGAGTTGTCAGTCTTGTCTCTATCTGAACCATCTCTTCTTGATAGCAATGATATCATATCCCCATTTGTTAACCAATACCCTCAACTCATCTGCCTTACTCACAAGCACCTTGCATCAAAATAAGTGCCATCCAGGCTTGTTGTATTCCCTTGTGCCTTAATCTGACTGTATAGGCTCTGCCCTCCAAACTCACTAGACTTTTCTTCTGTATTTGCCTGTGCATTCCTCACCAACCACAACCCCCCACCGCACCATTGGACCTCTATTATATATCCTACCTTCCTGCCAAATTAGCTTAAATCCTCACTAACAGCATTAGCAATCCTCTATCCCCTGAAAGAATCTAGGTGCTTTTTGATTCAGGTACAATCTGTCAGACTTATACAGATGCCATCGTCCCCAGAAACAGGCTCAGTGACACAAGAATTTCAAGCCCTCCATCCTGCACCAACTCTGCAGCCATGCATGCATTTGCTGCATTCACCTATTCTCATACTCATTAGCATGTGGTGCTGAGAGTAACCCAGTTGTGTATTGATGTGGTTCTCAGTTCATCACAAGTGTCCATATGCACAAGAAGGAAGTTAACACCTCCTTTTAAAAACAAAAACACAATAGAAAGTGCGAACAATGCATACTGGTCCATCTTGAATACTTCAAAATAAAGCTCCATTATAACCAGCATAACAAGGTGCAG
>NC_063356.1:33302994-33400702 GCF_021869965.1 Rhincodon typus | reverse complement strand
AGGAGCAGAGATGCTGACGTTTCAGGTCTAGGCCCGAAACGTCAGCCTCTCTGCTCCTATGATGCTGCTTGACCTGCTGTGTTCATCCAGCCCTGCACCTTGTTCCCTAGCTTTCTGTTCCTTTCTGACCAAGTCACCTTCCTTTCCTCCTTTTCTGGTTTTCCCCTTTTAAGTTTAGCCCTATTCATATACACTGGTCAGGTTTGATGGAATCAATCAGAGTCAGACTCAAATTCATCTGACAGTTCAGCTTCAGTAGGTTTACAAGTCCAGTCCCACTGTAAGCATTTAAATCCAAAAAGGCAGGCCACATCAGAATGAGCATTCTCATGGGTTGATTGACATGGAGAGGCTTCACCCCTTATACCATAAGCATTTAACTAGACAAATTGCATATAACTAAGACTTCTCATGAGCTGCTGAATACAAAGAGGCTTCATGTCTTGCACTAGAAATGTTTAACTCAAAGAAGACAGATGACACATATGATTGATACAGCTTATAAGTTGGTTGACATGGTGAGGCTTCACCCATTACAATTAAATGTTTATGAAAAGAAATGGCTTTTATGAATGAGTCAAATTAGTCTAAGTTCTTTTTACGCACTGGGGACTGAAACAAGCAGTCCACTTTATCAGATACACGAGTCACATTTATCGTTAGGTTTTTGAGCAAGTTTCCAGTTTTTGGTTAACAAGATTGCATTCATGGACTCAATTCTAATGGGCTGGGGTGTTAATAAGTATTTATGATATAGTAATGAAAGCAAACTAGATTCCTGACAATGAATTTGAGGAAACCTAACAAACCTAAAAATCTCTGACAGCATAATAGCAAAACTTTAAACCATCATTGAAAACTGATTTTTGCCTCCTGCTTAAATAATGTCCACTGTTCAGCCTTCTAAATAATAAAATTGCAACTGGCTGGGGCAGACTTATTTAGTTGTAATTCTGAATTTTCTCTTCACTCCCCAGTTCAAGAATTGATAGCAGGTAGCAAACTTCGACAATGGATTCTAATGACTAATTCTCTTTCAATCACTACACATTAAAGTGACATCTTCCTTCTTGTCTTAATGTTAGTCCACATAAAAATTAAGTGAATACTGCCCTTCTTTTGGAATTAACATACAGCCTAGCAATTGCATTGTGCAATTAATAGTGTACAAACCCATAAAAGTATTATCTTGAAAACCACTTTCTTTCCCTCCACAGTTGCTTAGCATAAGAAATTTACAGATTTTTTTAATGTCAATAAGCTCAGTTCATTTGGTAGCAGTCTCACACATGAGTCAGATGGTTATAGGGATAAAGCTCATGTCAGGACTTGAGTGCAGAACTTAAGCTGCCAATTTTAGTGCAACACACTTAGGGTGAGATATTTAACTGAGCTGCTCACTGCCTGTTTTAAGTTAAATTGCAGTGGAAACACAGAAGGATTTTGTATACCTGGCCAAAATAAGTTACTCTCTTTTGCAATTTGTAGGTATCAAATACACCTTGTTATGAAAAACACACAAAAAAAGCCATGTTTATTTCAATGTGACCTAGTTTCAAACTCACACTTTTGCAGCGTGTCAATGACTCAGAGTGCGGACAGGTTATCTAGTCAAATAAGTCACTTTAATTCAATATCTATTAAAATGTGGTTTGTGAAATTTTTATCAGCAAAATATTTAAATGATTCCAAATTACCCAACTGGTACAACTATAAACATATTTTGTAAGTAAATTTTTTCATACAACATGAATGATGATTGGTTGGACCATGGTTGTCATAGAAATTCAGAGGAACTGTTAACAGTCAATCTTAGCTCAGTAAATTCAGGTCAAAACTGGTAGATCCTGACTGGTCAGGACATGGGGAATGCAGTAGGGATCGGCAGTTTCTGTAACACTATTGTCAAAGAAAAAGGTGCAATTCATGGACAAATTCCTTTTGCCTACGAGGAACAATGTTCTGTGTGTGAATAGTCTCTAGTACTTGTAAATGAATCACACCATGAGCCCAACTTATAGTCTAACATTAGTTTCTGGTATAATTCCAAGCACAGCCTGAATTATGAAATAAATGCCCTTTCGCAGAATCATATCTAACATTGAGCAATGTGCTCTGTGGTTTCTAAGCACAGGCTGCTTGAGCATTGGCATGTATAGCCTATGTACTTGACATTATAGTGGCATTGAAACTCGTTTACCACGTTATTCCTTTGTGTGATAAGCACTGTTTTTTTTTGGCTTGACAGTAGCATCATGTTAGTGGACAATAACACTTGTGCTTTTACTGCAAAATGACATTCCATGGTCTTCCTTGAGGCTGGAGATAAACGACACAGGATGTTCAGTCACTCTATTATTTCACTCAGAATTTACATTCTCAGTAATTTTTCTGGCTTTGTCTTTTTTTTAAGAAAAAGCACATGCTAGGATCCATGTTGATGACAGTGGTGGAAATTGACAAGTGGTGAATTGTTCTTTTGGACAGCGTGCAGACACAAAACGCCAAATGCAATGCAGCATCCCTAATAGGCCTCCTTTTTTGCGGTAACCATACGATGAGTAATACACTGGTTGAATAAACATGCAAATAGCAAATTAATTTTAATTAAAGTGAGTATGAGGCAGAGCTTTCTGGTTGAGGGAATAAAGAGGCCACCTCTACCACCCTTTGTGTGTAGAAGTGCTTCCTAACATCTCTTTTGAATTATCTGGCCCGAATTGTTAGACTATGCCTCCCCCAGCCCCCACGTTCTATAATGTCCAACCGGTGAAAACAGTTTATCTTTATCTACTCTGTCTTTTCCTACTAATATCTTGAAGACATTGACCAGATAACGCTTTAATCTTCTCATTTTAGAGAAAACAGGCCTACTTTGTGACAACAAGGTGCAGGGCTGGATGAACACAGCAGGCCAAGCAGCATCATAGGAGCCTACTTTGTATAATCTCTTCTCATAACTTAACCACTGAATTACAGGTATGATTGTTGTACTCCCTCCGAGGTCAATATATCTTTCGTAGGTGTGGTACACAGTTCTGTTCAGTGCGCCCCGAATGAGGTGTGACAAGGATTTTGTATAGCTGCAGCACACCTTCTGTGTCCTAATACTTCAATCCTCTAAGATGAAGGCTAGCATTCCATTAGTGTTCTTGATTATTATCTGCACATGTTCATGGCATTTTAAAGATCTATGTGTCTGAACTCTCAAGTCTCTTTGGATATCTACCGTACTCAACCTCATACCATTTAGAAACTACTCTGATCTATCCTTTATCAGTCCACAATGGGTAACCTCAAGCTTGCTTACATTGAACTCCACCTGCCACAGTTTTGCCCATTCACTTAGTCTACTAATTTCCCTTTGTAATTTCACCTACATGATCTAGCTTGGTGTCACCAACAAATTTGGACACCTGACCTCTTATGCCATTATCCGAGTCATCAATAAATAATGTGAATAATTGTGCAAGTAACTTTATGAATTGTGGTGATTTTGTTTTTTGGAGCCTGATGCTGTAAGTTGAAGATTCTCACTGTGGGTTTGTTTCAGGGGATTTTTAAAAGCAAAGATCCACAAAATATTTGCAGTCAAATTATCTTCAGAATAACTGTACTTCCTTAAAGACAGGATTTTTTTAGTTGTTCTTTCATCGAGAACTTTAAGCAAAATCAAAACATCTCACTCTGCAAAAAGCTACTTAAGCTGTGAAAAGGCCGAAGAGTATAAACACGAGTCTTATCAGGAGTCTTGCCTTGGGATTTGTTTGCTTTAGCTGCATGTGCGGGTCTCAGGCAAGGTGAGGTGGACAACATCCTTTCTATGCCTGCTGGGCCCGCTGAACTGAGGTACTCACCTCCAAAATTCATCACCTTCTTCAACCCTACCACCCTCCGGGCCTTTTAAACTTGGACCTCCAGCTTCCTTCACTGGAACAGTGATCTCTTACTTACCTGTGCTCCTTGTTCTTCAGCATGGTGACAGTGCCTGTAGTTCTCCCAGTGCCCACCACTCCTAGTTAGAGGGCAGAGACTGGAGCTGCTGGCTAATCTGTTGCTATCTAAGGCAGGAAGACTGACCTAGAAAGGAGCAGACGCTTTGTCTTGAAGTGATTTGGCAGATTCTAGTGTTAGATTGCTGTGGGGAAGATTTGGGATGGTGGTAAATTTCCCCCGACTTTTTAGGCAGGGTGGCAGGAATTGTGAGAGCTCATAAAATCCAGCTCTCTACTTCTGTTGAATCTGACTGTTACAATTTTAGCATCTATCATAAAAGAAAAATACTTCCTAACCACCTGTCTTTTTTCCATGACAAAGTTCTTGCTTAGGATTCAAGCGTTATAGCATTGTAACTGCTCCTTTCTCTGAGTCTAATTTTCTGTGGCGTCATGCCCATTTGGCATTATAGAGTACAGAATCTTCAGGATCAATGCTGACATATTATTTTAATTCATCTGATCACTTTCTAAAAACATTTTCTTTCAAATTTACTGAATTTCTATCTTTAGCCAAAAACCCTTTGAGTAATAAGAGGCATCAAATAATTGTCACCATTATTTTGCCACACTGAACCAATTCCATCATCTCATTCACTCCTCCCATGCAATCTCCAGCCATCCATCCTGTCCCAATCCATATCACACCATGTCACTATCTCATAGTATATTTTGGCTGAGAGCTCAACCATCCAGAAAAGCTTTACTTTTTTAAACTAACTACGCAGATGGGAAACTTTCCTTGATTAATAGGTTTATAACTTTTTTTCCCTCTCTGATCTATTTTGTCACTGGCTTAATATTTATTTTCATAAGATAAAGAGGTGTCAAGTACTCAGAGTTTTGTTATGGATACTTTAAAAGTTTATTTAATTCACATATTGATACAATTGCTGCAGCAGCAGTTTTTATTTAGTTATAAGTAGATTTTATAAGCATTTTCACACATGCCATTATTATCATATAGACCATCGGTTCTATGTGGACAGCATGCTAGCTGAATGCACATTGAAGTGCTAGGATTTGCCATCAGGGTATGAGGAGGCATTTTAAGGATGGGCATGGGATGTGGGTAGGGAAAGTGAAGGGTTTGACATGTGAGGGCTCAAAGTCCTAATTGTTAATAAAACGAGTGGCGGAGAGTTCCAGAAAACCACATGAGCCATTTAATCCTTGGCAGACCCTGTGGCAGCCTCCAAGTTGTCCAAAGTTAGAGGGTCTGACTACATCCTATTCTCCATTTAACTCCAGATTCAAAACTGTGCAGCTTGGGACCTTTTTTTTATTGAAATGGGAAAATTCTTCGTTCAATTATTCTAAGATCCTATGCAACTGGTCAGTAAATTATTTAGTTTTACACCACAAAATCCCATGTTTAATTACTGAGTAGAAAATCCAGTCCCAATGAGTGAAGTTATAATTAAAAAAAATTCTTCTCATCTAAGTGACATTTCAAAATTGGTCCAGTAAGCTCAATTCTTTCCTATATTGTTCATCTTTTCCTTGAACATTCCTCTCATTCTAAAATACTTAAATGAATGTTAACATAAATTGGATCCAAAAGCGATTTAACTATTATGTTTCTCAACGATGTATTCTTCACTCATTTTCATGACACGTTAATCTATCTTACTATGTCTTTACATGCAAATTCCTGATAGCTCAACGAAAAATGTGCATAGCCATTGAATGACATCCACTACATGAAAGTCAAATCATTTCCATTGCACAGAGGAAACCATACCTCATGCAGATTGGGAATATAGATTTCAATATAACAACAGCAAATTTCATTGCTCCTGACTGATCTGAAATTGCAGAAGTCTAAAAATAGAATAGTTGTAAATAATCATGTGTCAGATTCTTGTAATTGTTTATAGATGTGGCTTAAAAAAATCATGATTTCTAATTTACACGTGTGAACTGTAAATGTAGTTACATTACCTCCTCCATTTACAATGCAAGGAATTCAGAATATGTGAATATTTGTTCAGGCTCAGACATTCTCTGTTATCTTTTTGTTTGGATGGAGGCTTTGTTCAGCATTAATATAGCCCACAAGAATTTGGCACATTCACAAAACCAGGTGGGATAAAAATTTACAAAGGTATGATGTCAAGAGGTCTCATTTCACAAGTGCATAGTCAATTTCCCTCATGAGCAAATTGTATTTGACTGAAATTGCTTTCAGGAAGTTATCTTTCAACCATCCCTAATTGCACAAAGCATTTCATAAACCGTGATGTTTGAGCTAAAACTATATGTTTTTGAAGAGAGACCCTCTAAAATATGTCAAGTTGTCATTTCTGGATCTGAAATAAACTTTAATAGTTATGAGGCAGAATCCTGTGGTTAGGTCTGAGTTCAAGATTTCCTCAGTTCCAGGTGTACTGAGATTGTAAATAGTTTTTTAAAAAATTATACTTAATACATACAGAAAAAAAACTTTTTACTGGATGAGGAAAGCACTACAACAATAATAGTGTGGAATAATCCTCAGGTACATATGAAGAAGGACATAGGGTGCACCTTGTTTATCCTGGTTTTGATGTGGCTTTCTATGTTAGTTCACATAATACACACCAAAGAGACTTGAATGTTTTTTTGAGACAGGTATCTGGAAGTTTATCAATGAGTAATTACCTACACTAATAATGACATCCTAGACTTACATGTATAATCTGGATTGGAGATATTTCTAATCAACCTGTTCAGTGATGTTATAGCATACCTCTGGAGCAGGTGGGACTTGAACTCAGACCTCCTTGCTCAGTAGTAGGGACATTACCACTGTGCCACAAGAGCCCTTCAAGATTTTAAAATAACCCACTCAGAAGTACCACTGGAACAGATGGGACTTCAACCTAGGCCTCCCGAGGTAGAGACACAATCACTATGCTATAAGAACCCCCAAACGGTCCAGGTTATAGACATTTTCTAATCAACTGATGAATTAACTATCTGCTGCTTGGCAAATTGACTGACAGATTGGCTCATTTGTACTTGAATGAAACATGTTGTGATATCACCTGCCTGTCTTATAGGTATAGTAAAATTCTGAAATCTGTCCAATTGCAATAGCACAAATCCTTTCAAAAAACCTCCTTCAGTGCCACAATCCAATGCTCGCTGCATGATATCGATGTATTTACCTTCATTGCTCCACTCAATAAATGAAGTATAATTAACCTGCTTTCTGACATTTGTCCGATATTTGTGACTTTCCTTGAAATTATATCCTACTTAGCTCCCTCTCAACACTTTGCTTCAAGGCAGAAAAGTAAAAGATTTTATAAACTTTCTATATAATTCACTAAATAGATTATCTGCTCATTGTTGTTTGTGACTTTACTATATGAACATCGGCTGCTGTGTTTCCTGTATGACAGTAGTAACTCCATTTCTGAGAAGTAGCTAATTTATTATAATGTGTTTTGCAATATCCTAAGGTCATGAAAAGCACTATCTAAATGCAAGTCCTACTTCTTTTAATTCAGTTCACTAAGATTAGGGATCAGGCTCATAATATTGTCTGTGTGTCCTCCAAAATCTGGATGCGCCCCTTGTAAACTGAGGCAGAATTGAACATCATGCTCAAGGCATCCAGACACCCAATACATATTATCAACATGATAGCCTCTGATCTATCCCCCATTAAGGTGAACACAAAGCTGCTACACTTTGTTGATTCCTACACTGCAGTTACTGGATAAGATTTGAGTATTATTTTACCAATTAAGCACAAATAGTTTTCAGTATGTTTGTTTATTTGGATGGCATTCATTGACTATACACTGCATTTATTCTTTAACATGTTGCAATTATCTATATAACATTTAATTTCCCATCATTTTGCCACTTGCATATTTTTTCAGGTACTCTAGTAGCTCCTTGGTTGCTTCATCAGACTTGATCATGTCCATCCACACTGTGATTTATCATTCATGAATTTCACGGATTTGCATTGGTGTTTCTGAATGAATTACTTAGTGAATAAGACCCCTCTGGTGTCTTGGTATATTCCATTTCGAACATCGCGCTAGTCCATTTCACTCCCTGACAGGTCTAGAGTACATTGCTTTCTCTTCTTCAGACAGCTTCAACAGCTTCATTTGTTCTATGGCACTATCAACTTTCAAATGGAACTGGTCAAAAGCTTGCTGGAGGTTCATATATACTCCATCAGAAGGAATTTCATTCAGCATTTGGGATAGCATTTCCTCCAAAACCAAAACGGTGGATTAGCCAGTACTTAGTTCCTCTGAAACTTTGCTGACAGTCACTAACCAAGATATTTTAAAGATCTAATTGATTTGTTTATTCTTCGTGGTGAATTCTCTTTTTTTTCCACTGTGAATATAAAACTTGTATTAACTATTTTGGTTTGAAGATAGGTGTCACATTGCATTCTGTACAATTCTGTGACAGATCCTCTGTATCCATCGATTCTACTATAATCTTTTAAACTGTATCCCTCATTAAACTTAGCACATTCACATCTATACCAACAATCTATAGGTATTTGTTTTCTTAAGCCTTCAGGACTGCCTAGTTAGCTGATATAGCAGTGAAGTCAATCAATTCAGTTGTAAATCTATGAAAGATAATGTACCAGGGTACATGGACTTCAACTTTAACGGGCTAGAGAACCTGGCATTGCTTTCCTTAGAAGGCCAAAGGAAAGCTATGAATTGATTGGCAGATGATGCAGCACTAAGTCAATTGACAAAAGAGTTGAGGGAGAAGATATGGATTATTAGCACATTGAAATTATGTACAATTTGTATCTAATGTAGCTTAGTAATATCCTAAAATATTTTTCCAGGTCAGCATTCCAAACACTCCTTTCAGCTGAAACATTGGTTGATTAGGACTTCTTTCAATTTAGTATAAATTATGGTCATGGTCTGGTCACTACACTGAGGTGACCAGATACTGAATGAATGATTGTTTAGTGGAGTACCTGGGTTCAGTAAGCAAGTATGATTGCCCTAAATTTCTTGGCACTTGTCATTTTAATTCTTCACTCTGACTTTTTTCTGTCCTTGACTCTGGCAGTGTCCTAATGACGTTTGACAGAAGCTCAAGTAACAGCACTTCACCTTTCATTTATGCACTTTAAAGCCTTCTGGACTCAACTTTGTGTCCAGCAATTTCAGTTCACTGCCTGCATCTCTTAAATAGCAATTGCTGATAACATTTCATTCGAAAGGGACTCATTTTTTGTTTCCTTTAATTTCTCACTAACACCTAATTTTGCCTTGTACAGTCACTCCATTATTCCATTTCGGCATTCCTTTATTCCATTTCGGCATTGCTGCCTTCCACCCTATTGCAGACTTTGCTTTTGTTCTTTCTTCCTGTCCTGTCTGCCTCTGACAGTCTATACCAGAGTAAATCTATCTTTATTTCTATTGTGGGCGAAAGTTCATCATGCCGAAATGCTAACCATTTTCCAATCTCCACAGGTACTGTGGAATATTTCTAGAATATTTGGAGACTATACATGTAAGTTATAAACTTTATTGCAAGATACTAAATTTATAATAAAGCTATAAAGACTAATTTCACACTCAAGACAATTAATTATTGATATTGAGAATTGTATATCACCTCAATACAATTTTCATTAATACATCAGAAATAACTTAAAGTATTATTTGGGCTATACAGCAAGGTCCACAGAGTGCAAGACAAAAAACTAGATAATTGATTTAAAGTTGAGTGGGGAATTTTGACTAGAATAACTAAAGGATGAGGGACAATTTTTTGAAGATTTATTATGCTGGTGTGAAACAAAATGTTTATTGGCATCACTAGCAAGGGCCTTTGCAAATTTGTTTTTGTTGCAATCTCATAGAGATCAACAAAGTTTAAAAAGAATGTTAAATTTTCAATTAATAGCTATAAATTATGACAAAACAAGGTTTCATGTATTAAGAATTTTATTGAAACAAATGGATAAAAGTACTATTAACTGAACACTTTTATTGTAGGCAATTTGTACTTTAAGTTACAAAATGAAACGTTCCTCTTTTATACTATCACAGATCGCACTCTCCATGAAATTATAGTCCTTATAGCAAATCATTCAGAGTCCCCTACAGCTTCCCATAGGTTCATGTTTTTGCATTTTGCAATCTAGTAACTTTGACCATGTCCAGGTGCTTTCCTCAATTTTCTGAGAGCTTCCCAAATCCATTAGTCACAATAAAGCCTGCTTCCATGATTCCTTACTCCTCCTGACTTTGCCAGGGTGATTGTCCCAATTCCTTAAGTAGCTGCAGATGGTAGACCTTCCAACATCTGTGCTTCTAGCTTCGGTAGTTTCCAAATCTCTTCTCTCTGCTGACCACACCATTGTTTGCAATTTTCCTCTCTCTTTCTCTTTTGTCCAAAAGACTTGGAGCTAGCAAGTCTATATACTGTTGGCAATGCAACATTTACCTTTTTCTCTCAGGTTTGAAGACTTCACACCTGGGAGGAAAAGGTAAAGGCTGCATTGGTAACAGTAAATAGACTTGCTCGGTCCAAGTCTTTTGGACACTTTACACTTCATTGAAGACTTCACACCTTGCTCAGTGCATCTCTTAGCTTAGACAGATTATTGTCAGGCAATATTTGGAAGAGTCCCATCACTCTCCTGGTTTTAATCTAAATGTAAAGACAAAGACTAGTGCATAAAAAAACCTATAATCCTCAGTTAAGGGGAGGGATAGTAGGAACTGCCGATGCTGGAGAATCTGAGATAACAAAGTGTAGAGCTGGATGAACACAGCAGGCCAAGCAGCATCAGAGGAGCAGGAAAGCTGACGTTTTGGGCTTTTTCTGAAGAAGGGTCCAATCCCGAAACATCAGCTTTCCTGCTCCTCTGATGCTGCTTGGCCTGCTGTGTTCATCCAGCTCTACACCTTGTTATCTCAGTTAAGGGGAGTTGCGTTTGTATTGAATTTTTATCTGTTTAATGCTGATTTTTGGAATGATTTAAGGCCTTTTTTCTTAGCTAAACTAAACATTTGCTTTCATTATTACATCTACATCTGATTGATGGTGTAAACTACATGATAAAATAGGGCAAGGCAAGGTTAGATCACTGGATATGCTGTCCAGTTGAACAAAAATTGCAAACGCTGAGCAACTGGCTTTGATTATGCCATACAAACTTATGGGTTAAAAGCTTTCACTGACACCAGGAGGAGGAGCAAGACTCCGAAGTGCAAGTGTGACATGAGGTTTTAAATATGACAACATCACCAGCACACGGATGTGTACCACAATTCCGATCAATAGATGCAGTGAACTGCCAGCAGGCACCATCAGTGAAAATAACGAATCACATTGACACCAGATCACAGCTTCAGATACTCTACTTGTAGCAGAAACTGACTGTCATGAATTGCGCTCCTCCACCATCATCAAAATTGCACCATGTGAAGCTACCTCTCTTCAAATGAACAAAAAAACATCAAAAATCTCAGACAGAAAGGCTTGCTCCTAACTAGTGAGAATATTGTTCACTGATACTGAGATAATATTAGGTTATCTTCCAATAAGTATGAGGAAACAAAATTGTTTGCAATGTTCTGAAGGATATTTCACAGAGTTGGCCTGTGTCATAACCCTATGATTTATGAGAATGTACAACAGTATTATGAAGGTGTGCGTCAAGGATTCCTTACCTATGTCAAATGCATAAAGGCCAGAAAGATCAGATCAAGCAGAATGATCACCTCTTGTGACATCTTCCCTACATTCAATGATGTGAAGCAAGGGAGAGTTCTGCCCTTGACATTTTTTTTGATTTTCTTTAGTATGATCATTCAAGAGTGAACAGTGGACAAAAAACATTTGCAAACGAACAGATTGCAATCTCTTCAGCCTGTGATGAAACTATAGACACTTCTTAAAACCAAGGAAAAACATTTTGAAAGGCTTCTATTTCCATGTGATTGCATCCTTCTGGCACACTGAGGAAGGCAATCCATTATTAACTGTTCTTCTTGTCATGACAAGAGGTCAGAATGCCAAAGTACTATGGGTATTTTTAACTGGTAATTCCTAGGTGCGTTGTTTTAGAAGAGGACTGATACAGCCAAAAATAGCTGCAGATGTAAATTAAATGGCTGTCTCGAGACAGAAACTCACGGAATGTCACACTTAAATACGCAAAAGGAATTTCAAACAACTTTTCAAAAGGGTCGGGTGGAAGAGGCAAATCAAATGAGACTGGACTATGACCTCTTGAAACTACAAAGATAGCAAGGGGCTGATAGACCTCTGCTCAACAGCAAGCCACCCCTTGAAGATTATATCACAGACTGCAAACACATTTTTTTCTTTAGGACAGGCTTTAAAAAGCCATTTTCAACTCGACTGAAATGGGTTAATAGATTCTTATATGTGTACCACCCTAGTTTCAAATGTTAGCATTCTGTGAATGCCAGCCCCTGTTTTACTGGTAAAAAGGAATCTCACTTTGAGAACTGACACTCTCTTACCCTACATGATGGAATTTAGGACTTGGTTGAAAGAAATTATGACAGAATCTCAAAATTCTCTAAATTTAAGAAAGTTGAAATTGTCCGTTCAACTACCCAGTTTATTGCTAATCTCTATTGCAACAGCTGCAATATTCAACTATCAGAACTTCAAGTTCATTTCAGAAACGGATCTATAGATCTGCTCCTTCCAAACTTCTACCTCATTGGATTCACCTCTTATTTATAGACTGTGTGCATTTTGCAATTCTAATTCTTCTTGCATTTAGTAATTAATAATCTTAATATTTGTTAACTTAAGAAAACCTGGTTAAATGCTCCTTTGAAAATACAAGTTCATTTGGATCTAGGAGAAAGATGCCCACAAGGAAAGAGATCATTTTAAAGTTAATTTTGTTGTGATCAACTGAGGGGTTAGTGAATAAAGAGGCGGTGGGGTGCCATTCATTCCTTCTTACCTAAGTGCACAAAGATTTGAGATATCCCATCTAGAACTGTAACAAATTGGAAAGCCTCACCAATGGTCTGTGCATAACACTCTGAGGCAGCAAACATAAAAGTATAAGAAGATATGATATTGGATAATTGGGCCATTTGGCTCCTCAAGCCCATTCTGTTACTCAATAAGATCATGGCAGATCTCATTGCGGTCTCAACTCCACAATCTTGCTTGCCTCCTACAATCTTGGATTCCCTTGGAAAACTAAAATGCCTTTGACCTTACTATTAGTCTGAAGAAAGACAGAAATTATTTGCCAACCATAGCCACAAGAAATTAGTACCCACCGACAGCAGAAATTGCAATACAGTAGAGTAGTTGCCTATCTAGGTAGCATGATTTCAAATGATATAACTTGTCAACTAGCTCATAGCCAATTGACTGTCCAAGGCCCACAGCTCCTTTGGTTGCCTTCTAAAGTAGCTCTGGTGAAATAATCCATTACACAAAAAGGCTAAAGAGATGTTATACTTTATTACAAGTATAAATGCAAGGATGCTACACTTCAGTTTTACATGGCATTGATGAGACCACACCTTGAAGTGCACATGAATTTTTGATCTCCTTATTTAAGGAAGGTTGTAATCGAAGTTCAGAGGAGGTTTACTGGATGGATACCTGGAATGGGGTTGTCTTGCAAGGATAGATCGTTTAGGATGGACCTGCTTCCACTGGAATCTAGAAGAGTAAGGGGATGACTAGATTGAAGCGTATAAGCCCCTGAATGGCCTTGACAAGGTCAATGTGGTAAAGATGATTTCTCTTGTGGGCAAGTACAGAACTCGGGGGTCACTTTTTCAAAACGAGGGGTCGCTGTTTCATGACAGAGAAAAGGAGAAATTTTTTTCCCTGAGAGAGTTGTGCAGGCTTGGAGCTCTTTGCATCTGAAGATGGTAAAGGCACAGCCATTAAATAATTTTAAGACAAAGACAGACAGGAGAAACAAGGGTTCCCTGGAGTAGATGGGAATGTGGAATTTGAAACAGATGGTGTTCACTCATCTTCTTATTGAATGGTGGAGGAGGCTCGAGGAATCACATAGTCTAGTTCTGCTCCTATTTTGTATGTTTGTGTGCTGGTCCACACCTCTAACCAAACTCAAGTGTACAGGGCAGTTGTCATCACTATCATCTTGTATGAGTCAACACCGTGGGTTCTGCACTGATTGAGTACTAAGTTCAACATTGCTTCCTTCGATGTTTTCTTGAACCCGTCATGAATATCTTAGGACGACATTACAAATGATTAAATGCTAAATACGACAATATGTTCACTATTGAAAGGATTTTCTTACAATGCCAAATGCACTGAGCAGGACATGTGTCATCCATGGAACATTCCAGAATGCAAAAAAAAAATAGTGCTAATGGTGAACTATGCTCGAGTAAGGGAGATTGAGGTGCACTTCGTAAATGTTTCAATAACCAGCTGAAAAGACAGCTGTCTCTGGCTGTGACTGAGCAATGAGTGTGGGAGCAGGAGGCTGCCAACAGACACAGCTGGTGCACAACAACCAGCAAAGCAATCTACAAGTTTCAGATAAACATATGCCAGGCTGATGAAGAAAGGCACAGACAACAGGAGGAGTCTGCTTATGACAGAGCCCCTCCGAACTAGAAGATCCCATGCTCCACCTGCTCAAAGTGCCGAAAATCAAGATGTGCGCGTGCTCTTCAGTCATGAGCAATCATGCTGCCACAGTGACAAACCTTTCCACAATGTGAGCATTTCGAAAATACTGCCGTCATCTTTCAATCTATTCCATTTTGCTAAGTGCCATCATTTCTCACCCAGAAAAATTTGTGCTATTTTCTGTAAGTTGCACTGCAGGCTAGAATATATTATGTTGACATTCTATTTATGAAGGAGACAATCAAACAACAGTTGAATTTTTATGTGGTATGAGAAAAGTCTGTAACAAGTATTGTCTGCTTGAAATGTCAATCTGTCAAACTCACACACACAGTCAAAAGCAATTCATATATTTCTAGAAATTAAGTAAGCTTTGTTATTTGGTCTAATGTAAAGTAATTTGAAAGAAAGATTTGAAAGAAAGAAACTGAATGTTTGACATAAGCAGTTAAACATGATTGAGAATTACATTTATCAGAAATTGTGTACTGCAATCTTTCTTAATATCGTCATTACTGCTGTCTTTATACCATTGAAATGTAATACATTTCTATCAGAGGTACAGAGAACGTCAATGTTAATTTCTCACATCACACATCCTTTGGTAATTTGTTTCCCCTTCCATAACTTTTGGTAGAAAGGCTAAACAGAATTTTTCTCAATTTTTACCCTTCGCATTGGTATTAGGTGAACTTCATTGTGGAGAAGAAAGGAAGGGTTTCAGTTATCCAGCACCTTACATGATATTAGAATGTCTGACAGCACTTCATAGCCAATTAAATGAATCTGAATGCAGTTACTATCATGATGTTGGAAATGCAGCTGGCACCAAATATTGCTCCCAGGACTCTTCTTCAAAATAGTACATCCACTTGAAAGAGCCCAGGTTTCACATCCAAAGATGATAACTCCTACAGCGCAATATTGGAGGTTGGTGTTCATTTTTGTGCTCAAGCCCTGGAGTGGAGCTGGAGCCAGAACCTTGTGTCTCAGGTAGGAGTGCAACCAACTGAGCCAGAGCTGCCATTTCTTGTAAATTTTTTGTCACTTGCTCCTAACTGTTGGCACTGAAAAGAACTATAATAATGAAATTTACATTTAGTCCAAGAATGCCTTCAAGGATTTCTAAATTAATTTGTATCCTAACGCAGTGAGTGTAATGAGGTCAGCCAGGTGGACCCCGCAGAATACGACTTCCCTGATTGGTCCAGTCAGGGAGCCCTGGCTGACAGAGAAGAACAGGATAGTCAGACATCCTCACACACTGAGAGCTGACTCAGAGAGAGCTGGATTAGTGTAAAGGACTTTCCATGTGTAAATAAAGGTTGACTTGGTGACACAATACCAGCCTCTGTGGAGTTATTTCACTTAAATAATAAATTCAGTAGTGACAATAAGTTTCAGGAAGGAAAATTAACATTTGACTTGCTGCAAGATAAGGAATCAATTTGAATGTCTTTCTCATTGCAAATGGTGCTCTTCATCGAATTTTGTTTTATCTCATTTAAACAAAAGGGAACAGGATATATGGTTGCAGTGTGAAATGTACCTATGTAAGATTAAACAAGATGAAATGGAGCATGCTCACACTAAAATAGAGACATCACTTGTTTGGAGATTATTAATGTATGAATTTATTGCTAACTTTGTTGCAAGTTAACCAAGTGTATATTCCAAATAAAAAGATTGAATGTAGATTAATTGTGCTAATCTAAACTGGATGAACTGGTTTCTTCCATTCTCCCTCTAATTCAGGTAAACCTGCCATTTCTCCATATCATCAAATTACGCCTCATGTGATTGACATTAGATGATTAGAAATCCTTTCCCATATTCAAGCTGATTCTCTTTTACAGGTTTGAGTTATTCAAGGGCTAGCTTAATTGTTTAAAACTACATTATTTTATGAACCAGAAAATGTAGGGTTTTAACGCTCAACGTCTTGTTTTATCCATTTTGCCGTTCTTCAATGTATTTTGTGACTTAGGTATTTTTGGCCATTGTGTTCCCTCAGAATGCAGCTTTCTATTTATTACACTATTGTGTAGTTCTATCTCTGGCCATGATGGCCCATGATCTTCAACAATATGCATGCCACATGGTCAAGCACGCATAGAAAAAATTTCTTATTCCCAGGAGTTATGACATAATCATGTCATTTTTAATCAATTAGAAAAGTTTTACTTTTTTAATGGAAATTCATTTTTGTCTATGTACAAATGGGTATAACTCACACTTGGATATTTTTCATTCCTGTACACAATGAAAGCAACCAATGACATCAGTCAACTGTCCCTAAAACCAGAAAATACATACACTTTTTACATTAAAAAATGATAAAGGTCCTTACACCAGAGGTTCAGTGACTGATGTTTCACTTAGACCAATGTACCATTGTTGCTTTTTTTTTAAATCAAAACCATGAAGCTGAACTGAGATTTGCACTTAAGGTTTTGTCAGTTTGACTAGGACATCTGTACAAAGCGAAAAACTGACCAGCGAGTTCCTTTATGTTTAATCGTGACTTTTGACAGGTCAACTAAAAGCTGGCATCAATGGCAGAAGAACTTAAATGCAAAGTTTTTTCAAATGTTTTCCACCCACTCTGTTAATTTAGAATTCCAGACAATGTTAGCAGTGGAGGGGCGGGGAATTGAAGCCAAGTTTAATCTTGTCTTTAGCAAGCATTCATAAAAGTGCTCTTTCCAGCTGTGGCCATGAGATAATGATCAGGAGTGAAAAACCTACAGTCACAAGGCCAATTATGGCACAACAATTGCTGTCTTGGCCGAGACTAACTAACTCATTAAAGTCTGGGAATTTAATTTGTGACCTCCTAACCTAGATGGCTCAATATCGCATCAGATACCGCCTCACCCATTTAGATATCAGTTGAGCAAATGTCTCATTTTTCCTCATTCCAAACATCTGAACCACTGCAGCATAGAAAGAAATGATGAGTGAGACTGGGCATCTTTTAGTTCATTCTTCCAATCAGAACATACAGCTCTCTCTCCTGCACCATTATCTTTCCAACCTCATCATTAAGGTAAATTACATGTAAAACTCCTCGGCTTCTTGTTGGTAAGACTGTGTACAGAAGAACAATCCATGATGTAAGCTTTCCATCAAAGCAGTAGTCAAGCAATTACTTGGATCCTCAATAGTTTAGTCTGGAGCCCTGAATACATTTCCAGCCCTAAGCCTCTCTTGTACCTGGTCAGCAGGCTGTATCCAGGAGCCAAGCAGCCAGCAAAATGACTCATGCTACAGCTGGATCAGGCAGCCTGACAGGGAGGTAGCTTGATCTGCTATAGGGAGATGTTCCAAAGAGGCCATGCTCCAGGTTGGATTTATAGAGCTGGAGATAAACTGAATCCCTTCCAAGGGAATTGCTGGTGGATCCACTTAAGATTCTTCACTGATTCAAGAATGATCAGTGACAGACAGGCTGTTATTGAGCAGCCTGGAGGAGCAGGAGTTCTCCTCCAAATTCCTAACTCAACCAGTTTCCCCACTCCTCTTTGTCACCAATGTTCTCTCCATGGAATTTAATTTCAAAACACTGCCAGTGAGGGAAGTGGCTTCTTAATCATTTTCCCCAATTGTAAGAATGATCTTTAGCAGTGCAACAGCAGCTGGCAGTTTGGCCAATTAATATTAATGAGGCTGGAACCCTCAGTTCTCCTGGTTGGGGGTTTACACTTCATGAGCAGAATGTATTGTGGGCCTGAAAATGAGCTTCAGACAACTTTAGCTTGGACCCCACTCTGGTAAAGCCATGTTGTACATCTTTAAACAGCAACGCGAGCAGGTAACTGTGGCTATCGTGCCGTCACCTGCAGTTGAGCTCCTCACAGGCAAACTTCTGCAAAGGTCTGGCTACTGTTTAAACAGTGTCAATTCTTTCCTGTTATCAGTGATTTAGAGCATTACATGGGTTGTCTGAAATTTCCTTTTTACCAAGGAATACCTTGACGCGTGTGCTTTTGCAATAAGGAACATCCCTCAAGCAGTACATATCAGAAATCTGGGCTCCTTCCAGTTTTTATTGATATTAATTTCAACGGATACTGATGGGAGTAGGATTTCAGAAAATGAGCCCTAAATTTGCAGTCATTAGATGGTTTTTGCTATCAGGGCCAGCTCAACCATCCTGTGAACCAGGGAGTCACCTAGGGCAAAAAAGAGACAGTGGCAAAAAAAAACTGCTAGCTCTTTCAAAAAGTAACCAGAACCGAAAGCCAGCCATGAATCCTTGAAGCAGCCCCACATCAGTAGCAACATTTCCCGTTCTATCAGTTTTTGACACAGCTGTACTTGACAATTAGATTACCATCAGATTGCAAATGGATAATGTGCTAAAAGCTTTCCCAGTTAGTGTAACACCTAGCTGAGAATCATTTACACATTTGGATCCTTCTGGTCCCCTGATATCTCTATTCTATCCTTGAAATGGCAACACCTGACCTGGGTCAACCATGGCAATCAATCAACTTTCTGATAAACTTACGCTGCTGCTCCTAGTTCGTCCTGCCGGGAGATCTGCTGTCATGATACAATCATCTGTCTTGAGCTAGTCTCAGATATCCACTGCACACTCATCACAGAACAGTAATAGCTTATCAATAAAGACCCTGTGATGCCCATCATTCAACCTTATACAGGTTGACCCTTCTTTCTGCTAAACTTACAAACTGTCTAATTACAAGCATATAGAGTATCTAATTGAGGCATATAAGATGCTAAGAGGGATCAGCAAAGTCGATGTAGAAAGGATGTTTTCACATATGAGGAAATCTGAAACGATAGGTCATAATTTTAGGATACGGGGAAACAGATTGAAAACAGCAATGAGGAGAAATTACTTTGATCAAAGAGGCATGAATCTGTGGAATTCAACAGCTCAGAGTGTGGCAGATGCTGGACACTGAGTAAATTTAAGGAGAGGGTAGACAGATTTTAAATTAGTAATGGGTTGAAGAGTAATGGAGAACGGGCTGGAAAGTGGAGTTGAGACCAAGATGAATTCACCTATGTTCATTTTAAATGGTAGAGAAGGCTCAAGAGGCTCAATTGCCTGACCCTGTTCATAGTGCTTATGTTCTTACGAAGAAATTCAAATAATTTTCTGGGACTCATCTTTAAGTTGTTGAATGTCACTCCATGTTAACAGATTTTTAACTGAACGTTGCTGGAAAAAGATAGATTTCGTCAAAATTTTTCATTGTATACTCATCATGACAATTTGAAAGAATGACAATGTAAAGTGGAACAACAATTTTGAAATTTTTTCTTTAGTTCTTTAATGCAAAGCTACTCACACTAAAATAGAACCAGGTTTTAATAAACTCACTAAATATGACATATTTTGGCGACTAATTTATTCTGAGTTGAACAAGCTCAAAACATTAGCTCATTTCTTAGCAATATTTAGTCACACACACTAACTAACCAGATGGAAAGGACTGGGTTTGCTCAGCTGGATCATTGTGGAACAAATTTGAGTGGGGATGGTCTCTGATATTCTTTACAAGTGGAGTATGGACAGGCAGCAGAGACAGAATTTCTAAAAAGAAAAAATAATATAAATTATTCCTTTGACCAGCAAGCCAATCTCCACATCTCACTCTTTTTGGGCTAATGAACATTTAAATTCTCAATTCCAGTAGTATTAAACAAAAAAAAAATGAAGCACCGACTGAGTTTTAATTCAGAAGCTCTGTTTTAATAAATATTAATTCAGACAGGATTTGATTATGAATTTTTGTTTTGGTTTATTTAACCTCATCCATGTTGCAAGGTAAATGGTTCTTTCCTCCTTCTAGTAAGATGTTGCATCTTTAACTCCTCCTGTGCATGGGTGGAAATTCCATCTTTATTTGGGTGCTTGCTGTTAATCAGTTATCGGCTACAAGCATCACAGTTACTTGGCTCAAAAGGCTGATCTTGGAACTGTTCACTGTTCTTCCTAACGCATTGCAACCACAGTCAAACTGAACCCAAACCCAACATCAACTCAGATCTAAATTTAAACATGAGCTACAGGTGCAGATGCCCTAGTTTCTAGGAGTTATAGATAGCAGAAAGATGACCATGGATTGTAATGTTGATTTCTTGACCTTGCAAAAAGAGGACCGAAATTCACCCTCAGTAAAAGTTGCGATAATCCTACTCTCCCATGAGAGAGAGATGACTGGTGGTGGTTTAACTGAGGTTCACAACACGTCATACAAAGAGAGAGGTTGAGAAGGAGACCCCTTCATGGTGACCTCAGGCAGAGTGAGAATTGAATCCATGCTGTTAACATCCCCCTGAATCAGAAACCAGATAACCAAACTAACCAAATCTCTGTGCCTGCTGGTAACTTCTAAGTTTTGACTAATGCTTGGTGAATGCAACCAGGTCTTGGGAGTGGACGATGCCCAAAATCCTGCAGCAACCCATAGGATATACAAAGGAAATTATGAGCACTTTAATTTAATCGGGAAAATGTTTCTGCAGATATTTATTTATTATTTATTAGTATTGGTATAATTGCAGATTATGCAGCAACACTTAAAAAACACATTTGCGATTTCACTTATGACAGTTCCAAAATACCCATGGAAATTCAATTATGGAATGACCAATGGGATTGCCTGATACTCTGAGAAGAAGCTCCTCCAATCGAAGGCTGATTTGCCTTTGTGATATCAAGCTTACTATGAGCCTATCGACAACAAATGCGAGAAAGAAGCAGACTGTGATTGGAACAATTCTAGAAAAGGTGGATGATGGCACTGTCAAAGCTGCCAAGGCTGGAGAAAGTAGAGATGCTATGATGGGACTGCTGAGGCTCGAGAGACTCCAGATGGAGGGGGAAAGTTGTATGGGGAGTGGACCGGAAGTAACTGGTCTGAGGTGCTTGGAGGTTAGGGAGTTGGTTTAGGAAATTGAGGCTGCAATGAGGAGAGGAGGTGTGAACAGGAAAGAGATGTTGCATCGGAGGGAGAGTTGCAATCGAGCGATTCAGGATGAAAAGGGGAGTGAGGGCCAGAAGAAGAGCTGCACGTGAGATGCAAAGGGGACCAAGTGGCATCAAAGCAGAGTGAATGGCCACAACATGGGGAGAGGATCTGAAACATGGAGTGAGAGACTGCAAGGGAGGAAGAGGGCTTGCAAAGCAGGGGGAAGATTCAAAACAAGAAGAAGAATGCTGAAACAGTGGGGATAACAGTTTTAAATCTTTTAACAATGGAATACTCAGCTAACTGGGAGGAAAATAATTTCCTGATGTCAATTCAAGATAATGAATTGCTTGCAAATGATTGTTTGAATTTTAGCTTAAAACCACAGAAGTTCATGAAATACAATATGGAGGGGATATGTAGCGGATGCTATTGTAATAGCACTGTATCAATTGAGCTTTTTTTCAATTCACTTGTATGATGAGGGTGTTGCTGGCTGTCCATCATTTATTGCTGGAATTGTTCTTAAGAAGGTAATGATGAACTGTGTTCTTGAACTGTTGCAGGCCATGTGATGTAGGCCAAGTCACAATGCCCTTAAGGAGGGAATTCCAGGAGTTTGACCCAGTGACAGTGAAGGAACAATGACATGTTTCCAAGTCAGGATGGTGAGCTGCTTGGAGGGGAATTTGCAGGGGGTAGTGTTCGTATGTATTTGCTGCCCTTGTCCTTCAAGATGGAAGTAGTTATGGGTTTGAAAGGTGCTGTCTAAGGATCTTTAGTGAATTTCTGCAGCATATCTTGTAGATGGTACACACTGATGCTTGTGAGTGTTGGTGGTGGAGGGAGTGAATGTTTATGGATATGATTACAGTCAAGCAGGCTGCATTGTCCTGAATGGTGTCAAGCTTCTTGAGTGTTGTTTGAGCTTTACCCATCCAGGCAAGTTGGGCGTGTTCCATCAGACTCTTGACTTGTTCCTTTTAGATGGTGGACAGACTTTGGGGAGTCAGTGGGTAAGTTAATTGCTGATGTATTTCTAGCCTCTGATCTGCTCTTGTAGCCACTGTGTTTATGTGGCAAGTCTAGTTGCATTTCTAGACAATGTTAACACCTAGTAAGTTGATAGTGGGGGATTCAGTGATGGGAACATCATTGAATGGCAGTGGTTCAATTGTCTCTTATTGGAGATGGTCATTGTTTGGCATTTGTGTGGTGCAAATGTTTTTTGTACTTTTTAGCCCAAGCCTGGATATTGCCCAGATCTTGTCACATTTGAACACGGATTGCTTCAGTATCTGAGGAGTCACGAATGCTGCTGAACATTATACAATCATCGGCAAACATCCCCACTCCTGACCTTATGATGGAGGGAAGGTCATTGATGAAGCAGCTAAAGATGATTGGGCCGAAGTCACTATCCTGAGGAACTCCTGCAGAGATGTCCTGGAACTGAGGTGATAGACTTTCAACAACTACAACCATGTCCCCATATGCTAGGTAGTGATACTGAACAGTTTAATTTGGTAAAGATTTGCATTTATGTGTAGTTGCATCTCACATGTTATGAATTAGTTGGGGTGCAGTGACTATGTTAGAGACAAGAATACGACCCCACACATTGACATGGGAATGAGAAAGAAACCCCGAAACCCCTGACAACCAATACGTAGCATCCAAAAATCAAAACGTATGTCTAGAGAAAATCTCAAGAGAAGCCCTCAGATGAAACAAAATTGTCCAATCAAAATTTCTGGTTAGTTCTGTAATTGTGTCAGCATTGAGGTCTCATGACTTGTGCAGTATTGAATGTGCATATCTAGTGAGCAATGCTCAGGGAACATGGTGCTGCAGCAGACTGAGAGCAGACTGCAGTTCACAACTATCCATGACTAACTAATTTTAGAAATTGTATGTATGTTAGTGTGCGTGTGGGTTTGGCTTGAGTAGGGAGGGATCAGAGGGATGAGGGGGAGGTGGGACGCTGGAGGAGGGTTCACCTAGGGCAGCAAATGCCCTTGGGCTGGCCCTGCTCATAGTTTGTTTGTTTCAGACACACTTACTGCTGATGTCGAACCACAGACAGCTCATTAGTGAAAATGATTGCTTCATCGTCGGGAAACGTAACAAATGGGAATTGTGACATCTTAGTGGTTCTAGTAATTTAAGACTTGAAATTATTGTTGGCATTATTAGCAGCCAAATGCATAACATGCCCATGCAACATGCCTTTGTCTGCTTTTTTGTAGGCATTCACAGAGCAGACCAAAAAATGTCATGCAAACACATTAAGTATTCCTCCACTAACAGCAATTCCTGGGCTGTGTCAATAGGTTCTGCAAATTGCCCAGCAAAACTCATCTGAAGCACAATTGTGAAAACACCAGTGCTTTTCATCACCATAAAACTCAAGATACAGACATTGAAGCTATAGCACTGAAACAAGTTATGTGGTCCAACTAGACCATTTACATTTACCTTCTACATGAGTAAAATACAGGTCCGGAGTTTCTGATGCCAGCTTATGTGTTTCTGAAACACAGATGGGAGGTGCGTATGAGGAGCCTCTGAATCTCCAGGCTTTGCCTGGAGAAATGAAGATTCCGCTGGGCAATTCCCCTTTGCCTGGAACTCTCTGAATGCAGCCGTTTTAATCAGAGAATGTTGAGGTTTCCGCTGCAGTTAGGTAAATGATTATTCAGGAAGCGTTAGACAACTAAATGTACAGTCTAACTACTGAGTAACTATTCAACTGACTCCAACTTATCTCTCAGATCCTCACCTACCACTGCCCCAGACTCCTAACACTGCCCCGCCAGATCCTGACTCAACACTCCCATTCCTATCAGGATGCAACACCCTCCTCTACCACCAGATCCAATGTCTTGTGGCCAGACCCTGACACCCCCCACCCTCCCCACCCCTCCTGCAGTGATCCGAAACCCTCCCTCCCTTGTTGTCATGTCACAGCATCCCTGTGACTCCAACAAATCTGACACACTGTCCCTTCTCCAGACCTGACACCTCCCTCCAACAGTCTTATCCCCCACTCTGGACCCAACTCCCACTCTCTCTTACAACACCCCTGCCCTGCTGCTGGACTCAATACATCTCAATCTGGGCCCAGCATCCCCTGCCATCCTCCCTTGGGATTCAATTCCCCAGCCCACTGCAGGACCTGACCCCCTTCCCTACCCTGCCGCTGGAACCAACCTTCTCCCTGGGACTCACATCATTCTCCTCGCCACCAACCCCCCTCCCCACCTCCGCTGGACTCCGTATCTCCAGCCACCTCGATCTACCATAACAGCCCATCACCGATCTGGTTCCCTTGTCATCTTGCATCCTAGTATCCTACCCATTTGTCACTCTACCTACTACCTACTGACTGCTGGGAGAAAAGAGGATGTGATTTGTATGGTTCCCCAGCTGCTGCACTCTATGAAGGAGCTGTGAGATTGATCTGTATCTGTGTGAGATTGCCACTGCTCAGAAAATCTGGCCCAATATTGCAATACATTCACTTAACTTCATCCTCATCACTCAACTGCTTTTCCCTCAGTCATCTATCCAATTTTAAATATGATATTATGCTTTTCAAGTGAGATTGAGATTCGATTTTAATGAAGCGCATTAAATGTGGTTGATTTACTTGTAACGAGAAACTTGATTGAGATGTAAGATCAAGATTGCCAACTACCACAATGATCTCTCATAATTCATTGCGGATTTTGATTTGCAATGCCATCTCTGCAATCTGCATTTTATGAAGAAAACAAAAATGCTTAACATTTGACCTTCAATTTTTCTTGGCTCTTTTCCAACAAATTACCTCAGCCTCCTTCCTCTCTGCTCCTGTAGGCATTATCTCCTTTCTGCAGGATAATTCTACAAACTCAAACTCTCTGTGGTATAAAGTGCCCAATATTTTTGGGAAGTCACCTTCAGCAGCAGGGGCAGTTGAAAATTGATTAGTATCCATGATAAATCTGAAGCAAGTTCCAGTTCCTATAAATGAGTAGGCAACATATTTGCCTGCTTCATGCATACAGTATACTATTAGGGTCCTAGGCTGTTTGTAAGTGCCCAATTACAAAAGTCTGATACAAATGGAAAAATCCTGAATCACACACATGTATCAAGCAGTAATAACTATTGAACCTTAAGGCAGTCATAAGGCCAGAATTATACTTGGAGCTCATTTTTTGGGACCAGGATGAGGTGAATGGTTGACAGAGAATGAAGGAAGGGAAGTGTGACAAGGCTACATTGGTGCGGTTTTCCTGATGTTTAATTGAAGGATGATAGATTTTGGACGAGTAGTTTGATAACACAAAGGCAGTGGAAGGGTCAGCATTGGTTGACGTAAATTTGATATCTGTTGATGTTGCTATGAGAGACAACATGAAGAAAAGAATGTGAAACATAGAACCTTGTGGGCCTATTGGTTTAAACTTATTTTGTACTAGAGAAGTTTCCAACAAATTGAGCTGAATTGACCCAGAACCAGAGATATTCATGATACACAAACAAGTAGCAATGCCTTCATTTATGTGATGCACAGAGTTAAATAATACATAAATTGCCTTGCTCTAAAACAGAAACTGACACATGCTTATGTGAATAGGTATGTGTATATGTGTAGGAGCTTTGAAGCTCCTTCCTTTTCAATCAATAATATTGATATTGTGTGTATAAATGGGAAAATGATATTGACAAATGCCAGGAAAGCTTATTTGGTATTGAAAGAATAGAAGCGGTATGCAAGTTCATGCGTCACAAGAAGGAATTTTTGAGTCATCAGTATTCTATTGGACTTCTTGTCCTATCCCACAGATGTAATGGAGTTATGGGAATTGTAACTGATGCAGTTGAGGTAAAACTATTCCTGCAAAGAACAGGAACATCAAACATTGCACGTAGCAGCAACATGAGCCTATTCAAATGTCATCCCTGTACATTCACCATTTCACTTTGGGATATAGGATGCTGTTTTTATAATTCTCAGCTGATAGAATAACAAAAGACCTATTAACTATCACTGTTACTACAACTGATTTACTCCATGCTGAGCGTGCAGTCTGGGTTTTGAGTCAGTCTTCATTAGCAATTCATGGACTAGCTGCAAGTTGAGAATTCTTTATATTGCAGAGACGAGAACTAATTTCAGCGCATCAAACCCCGTTGCCGATAATACAATAAGTGACCACATAACAAATCTAACTGCATCCAATGATACATGCTGACAAATCCAGCACTCTTTGCAAAAATCAATTGAAGTAGAAGTGAACATAGAACATAGAACATAGAACATAGAACATTACAGCGCAGTACAGGCCCTTCGGCCCTCGATGTTGCGCCGACCTGTGAAACCAATCTGAAGCCCATCTAACCTAAACTATTCCATTATCATCCATATGTTTATCCAATGACCATTTAAATGCCCTTAAAGTGGGCGAGTCTACTATTTTTGCAGGCAGGGCATTCCACGCCCTTACTACTCTCTGAGTAAAGAACCTACCTCTGACATCTGTCCTATATCTATCACCCCTCAATTTAAAGCTATGTCCCCTCGTGCTAGGCATCACCATCCGAGGAAAGTGAAGTTAAGAAGCAGAGCTATTGGTTTAACTCATTCCTAACTAAAAGTGTACCAAGTAATGCCAGACACTTTATTTGACTGTCGTACAAGTGGTACTACACAAATTGGCTATGAAGACAGGAATTCATTTTTTTGATATATATTTAATATACACCAAATAGTTAGAAGTGAGTTTCAGACAGACATATAGAACTTTGTATTATTTTCATCCAATTGCCCAAGATAAGCTCATTTGCATGATTCTTGTTAAAGGGAGTATATTGCCAGTGGGAAAGACATCAAATTTAAAAGAGATGGAGACAATCAAAGACATTTAGCAAAATGATGTCAACTTTATTGTGAAAAAACTCAAAAAATATTTCAAATCTATTAACTTTTCTCAAGGTTGAATGTGGATGAGGGCTAAAAAGAGCATAAGATATCAGAGCAGAATTGATGAGCCAAATGGCCTAATTCTGCTCCACCATTTGATTATGGCTGATATGATTCTCAACCCCATTCTCCTGCCTTCTCCTCTTAACCCTTGACCCCTTTACTAATCAAGAAAACAATTAATAAAAAGCAACAGATATGAGTGACAGAAACCTTAAGGTCTAGATATAATCTGCACTAAAGTGACCATATATCCCAGCAAGTACTCTACTAGTCACTGTAGAAGCAGAGCTGGTGCTGTATGAGATGACAGCAAGGAAGATTGTTCTATTAGCCACCAATTGCATTATTGTGATAGCAAGTCTCAGGATATGGGTGCTGAGTGTAATGGATTGAAATGTTCAGAAACATCATCCTTCAGAGAACTGGCTAGAAGCCAGAAGATAGAGGGTGGTGGTGGATAAAACACAGTGTGGAGCTGGAGGAACACAGCAGGTTAGGCAGCTACAGAGGAGCAGGAAAGTTGACATTTCGGGTCGGGACCCTTCTTCAGAGGGTTGCTTTTTAGACTGGAGGCCTGTGATCAGCAATGTGCCACAAGGATTGGTGCTGAGTCAGCTGTTTTTGGTCATTTATATAAATGATTTGGATGTGAACATAGGAGACATGGTTAGTAAATTTGCAGATGACCCCAAAATTGGAGGTGTAGTGGTCAGCAAAGAAGGTTATCTCAGAGTACAACAGGACCTTGATCAGATGGGTCATTGGGCTGAGGAGTGGCAGCTGGAGTTTGATCTAGAGAAGTGTGAGGTGCCACGTTTTGGTAGTGCAAAACATGGCAGGACTTGTATACTTAATGATAGGGCCCTGGGAAGTGTGGCTGAACAAAAAGACCTTGAAGTGCAGGTTCATGGTTCCTTGAAAATGGAGTTGCAGGTATGCAGGGTAGTGAAGAAGGCATTTGGTACGCTTGCCCTTAATGGTCAGTGTATTGAGTATAGGAGTTGGGAGGTCATGGTGCAGCTGTACAGGACATTGGTAAGGCCACTTTTGGAATGCTGCATTCAATCTGGTCTCCTTGCTATAGGAAGGATGTTGTGCAACTTGAAAGGGTTCAGAAAAGACTTATGAGGAAGTTGCCAGGATTGAAGGGTTTGAGCTATAGGGAGAGGGTGAATAGGCTGGCGTTATTCTTCCTGGAGCATTGAAGGCTGAAGGGTAACCTTATTGGTGTCTATAAAATCATGACGAGCATGGATAGGGTGAATAGTCAAGGTCTTTTCACTAGGGTAGAGGAGTCCAAAACTAGAGGGTATAGATTTAAGGTGAGAGGGGAACTATTTAAAAGGGACTTAAGGGGGAAACTTTTTCATGCAATGGGTTGTGCACGTATGGAATGAACTGCCAGAGGAAGTGGTGGAGGCTGGTACAATTATAAAATTTAAAAAGCATCTGGATGGGTATATGAATAGGAATAGTTTAGAAGGATATGGGCCAAATACTGGCAAATGGGACGACATTAATTTAGGATATCTGGTCAACATGGATAAGTTGGACCGAAGGGTCTGCTTCCATTCTGGAAATGTCTGACTCTATGACTCTAAAGGTATTGGCAGAGCAGACTTAAGGCCCATTTGGCCTACTCCTTCCCTTGTTTCAGAAATGCTTGTACCTGAAAGTTAATACATGTAGCTTTGAGATTGTACTGTCCATGATTACCATCAAATAAGCCTGCTTAATGCAGCATGTAGCTGCATGTACCTTATCAATGCATTGCATGACTCCGTACCTGGCTCATTGTCAATATGAACCCTGTGAGGATTGAACATTCATTTATTGCCAGGTAGTTGCTCTAATGGACTGGTCTATGTTTGGTGGTTGCAGCCACATACTATGATAGGTCCTGAATGTTCAGGCATATCTTCTTTCAACGAAATCTTGGATTGCATCCAAGAAAGCATCCAGAATAATGGCTTTTCAAGCATTTACATTTTTCACTGGCAATATAAGGCCTGCTATCTCAGATTCATTTGGAAATATGAACTTATTATCTGCAGTAAATCACTATTTACAAATGCAGGTTGGAATGGGTAGACATCATGTATCACTCTGATGCTCCTCTTCATCCATAACAGATAGGAAGCTTCCCATTAGAAAACCTATCACAGTAATAATGTTGGGGACAATTATAACAACTGAGACAAAGGCTAATGAGAGCCCAAGAGCCAAGCAAAAACCGAAAAGAGAGAGAAATTGTCAAGAAATTTATCTTAATACTATTATATCCTTTAAATGAGCATCTTTCTACTTCCTGAGGACCCCTGAACACTTAGTTCATGTAACTGTAATTAGGAATTAATGATCTGCCTACCAGACTAATCAAGCTATTGAGGAAGCTTCTCTCTGTTCCAGATAGATACATCCTCTGCTATCAAAAATTATTGTGAAAAATGGAACGGATGATAGAAGGGACAAAGCATCCTGTTCAGAACAGACCCCCAATCCCTTTGTTATCCTTGTCACCTGATTTGTGCCAATATAATGAACAATTCTGTCTGTAAATGTAGGCTCAAAATACATCTGACTCATCAAGGAGTTCAATCTCATTAATTACAATTTTAAAATAAAATGCACAGTGATTAAATATTTGTGTGAACCTTGAATCCAGCTTCCTTTATATTCTTAAGTGTTTTAACATGCTTAATTACCTATTTTGAAAGTGGTAAGAAAAGAAAATTAAAGGTCTTTTTACATTCTGTCATTATTTACCCATTACTAAACAGAATAGAACACATTTGAAGATTTTTAAATGTAACAATACACGTTAACATTTATCTGTGAATAAAAGCTTATTTCCTTAAGTATAGATGTATTATGAAAGTGTTTACAAAGAATGTTAGTGCAATGTAAAAATGCAAAGTGGGAAATATTCATTTTGTGGTAGAAATGCAAATCATAAAATATCACAGGAACCACATACTCCACCACTCTTTATTATGCAACATGATATAGTTGAATTTTTGTCACAGTTGGTCTTGTAATCTCTTCACTTTGTGATGTAAAATAACAGCTGCTGCCATTTTCAGAAGGATGTTGTACATATACGTGGTCAGTAGTGGACTCCATGGACCTAGCCAGCTTTATTGCTCTAAATAATCCAAATGCAAAGTCAAATTGGAATGAACTACCAGCTGCAAATGATCACAGGGATCAGATGATGATCAAAAACTTCTACAGTTTCACTCTCATGGTACACAGTGTTACATAAACCTAAAGATTATGTTGCTGCCTGTAACAAATTCCAGTCCAACAGTATTTTAGCAAATTGCAATTCAACCTGGTGCTTTTAAGAAAATTCTCTCTGTATGGAGCAGGCACGGACCATTTGGACAATCAAATTCTTCCATAGATAATTTAAAATTTTCCATATCATAAGTAGATGGGAATTTCTGTGACAGGTCTAGTACCTCTCAGTCATTGCCAGCTGCATATTATGGTTTTGAATGTGGACAAGGCTCAGTGGTGTCCCACCATGTTCACAGTTATGTTTCTAAGCAGCTGATAATGTGCATTAGCAGGCATACTTTGGTACCTCATCTCAGCTGACAAGCTAAACTAAGTGATGATCTTATCAGTTTGTACTAGTAGAGATAGGGTACATCAGCCCTCTAAATGTGGAACAATTGATGAGGAAGCTGGTCCCAGAAGAGGACAATAGCTAGGATACTTTCCCGATGAAGTGGACTTACGAACAGGTGCCTTAGAAGAGATTGCAACCTTACCAAGTCTCATCCTATTGTTAACAATAAAATCTGGCCACAGAAGTCCTATTGTTTACTGTAGAAGGAACATGTGCAACACTGTACCCAACCTTCAGTAAGAGGAAGAAACCTGAAAGAAAATGGATTAATATAATAAATTAGTATCTCCACAGGGAATTCAGACCTCTAAGTAGATGGGGTACTTTGTAATTCTTCCCTAGCTGGAGTTGACAAAGTGAAATTTCAGGCTGTAGAGAGATAGTAGGAACTGCAGATGCTGGAGAATCTGAGATAACAAAGTGTAGAGCTGGATGAACCGAGCAGGCCAAGCAGCATCAGAGGAGCAGGAAGGCTGACGTTTCAGGCCTAGACCCTTCTTCAGAAATGGGGGAGGGGAAGGGGGTTCTGAAATAAATAGGGAGAGAGGGGTAGGTGGATAGAAGATGGATAGAGGAGAAGATAGGTGGAGAGGAGATAGACAGGTCAAAGGGGCGGGGGTGGAGCCAGTAAAGCTGAATGTAGGTGGGGAGGTGGGGAGGAGATAGGTCAGTCCAGGGAGGACGGACAGGGCAAGGGGGGGGGATGAGGTTAGTAGGTAGGAAATGGGGGTGTGGCTTGAGGTGGGAAGAGGGGATAGGTGGGAGGAAGAACAGGTTAGGGAGGCGGGGACGAGCTGGGCTGGTTTTAGGATGCGGTAGGGGGAGGGGAGATTTTGAAGCTTGTGAAATCCACATTGATACCATTGGGCTGCAGGGTTCCCAAGCGGAATATGAGTTGCTGTTCCTGCAACCTTCGGGTAGCATTGTTGTGGCACAGCAGGAGGCCCAGGATGGACATGTCGTCTGAGGAATGGGAAGGGGAGTTGAAATGGTTCGCGACTAGAAGGTGCAGTTGTTTAGTGCGAACCGAACGTAGGTGTTCGGCAAAGCGGTCCCCAAGCCTCCGCTTGGTTTCCCTGATGTAGAGGAGGCCACAACGGGAACAGCGGATGCAGTATACCACATTAGCAGATGTGCAGGTGAACATCTGTTTGATGTGGAAAGTCTTCTTGGGGCCTGGGATGGGGGTGAGGGGGGAGGTGTAGGGGCAGGTGTAGCACTTCCTGCGGTTGCAGGGAAAAGTGCCGGGTGTGGTCGGGTTGGAGGGAAGTGTGGAGCAGACAAGGGAATCACGGAGAGAGTGGTCCCTCCGGAAAGCAGATAAGGGTGGGGAGTGAAAAATGTCTTTGGTGGTGGGGTGGGATTGCAGATGGCGGAAGTGTTGGAGGATGATGCATTGGATCCGGAGTTTGCTGGGGTGATACGTGAGGACGAGGGGGATTCTGTTTTGGTTGTTATTGCGGGGAGGGGGTGTGAGGGATGAGTTGCGGGAAATGCGGGAGACACGGTTGAGGGCGTTCTCGACCACTGAATGGGGGACGTTGCGGTCCTTGAAAAATGAGGACATCTGAGATGTACGGGAGTGGAATGCCTCATCCTGGGAGCAGATGCAGTGGAGGCAAAGGAATTGGGATTAGGGGATGGCATTTTTGCAGGAAGGTGGGTAGGAGGAAGTGTGTTCTAGGTAGCTGTGGGAGTCGGTGGGCTTGAAATGGATATCAGTTTCTAGTTGGTTGCCGGAGATGGAGACAGAGAGGTCCAGGAAGGAGAGAGAGGTATTAGAGATGGTCCAGGTAAACTTAAGGTTGGGGTGGAAGGTGTTGGTGAAGTGGATGAACTGTTCGAGTTCCTCGTGGGAGCACGAGGCGGCGCCAATACACTCATCAATGTAACGGAGGAAGAGGTGGGGTTTAGGGCCTCCCACTTCCTACAGACAAAGGGGGTGGCCATGGGTACCCGCATGGGCCCAAGCTATGCCTGCCTCTTTGTAGGTGACGTGGAACAATCCCTCTTCCGTACCTACACTGGCCCTAAACTGTATTGGCGCCGCCTCGTGAGGTGCTGTTCCTGCAAACTTCGGGTGGCACCCAAAGGTTGCAGGAACAGCACCTCATATTTCACTTGGGTGCCACCCGAAGGTTGCAGGAACAGCACCTCATATTTCGCTTGGGAACCCTGCAGCCCAATGGTATCAATGTGGATTTCACAAGCTTCAAAATCTCCCTTCCCCTGACCACATCCCAGAACCAGCCGAGCTTGTCCCTGCCTTCCTAACCTGTCCTTCCTCCCACCTATTCCCTCCTCCCACCTCAAGCCGCACCCCATCTCCTACCTACTAGCCTCATCCCACCCCCTTGACCTGTCCATCCTCCCTGGACTGACCTATCCCCTCCCTAACACCCCACCTACACTCACCTTTACTGGTTCCACCCCCGCCTCTTTGACCTATCTGTCTCCTCTCCACCTATCTTCTCCTTTATCCATCTTCTATCCGCCTCCCCCCTCTCCCTATTTATTTCAGAATCTTCCCCTCCCCCATTTCTGAAGAAGGGTCTAGGTCCGAAACGTCAGCCTTCCTGCTCCTCTGATGCTGCTTGGCCTGCTCGGTTCATCCAGCTCTACACCTTGTTATCTCAGATTCCCCAGCATCTGCAGTTCCTACTATCTCTGAACAAATTCATTATTATTTTCAGCCAACACACCCTTTCCATTTGAAATGAATGTCTCAACTTGTGACCTTAAAGACACCGGTGCCTTTCTAACACATTTAATTGCCTGTAGTTACGAGAAAATGTTTTATGAGAATAGCTACGGTGTACTTTTGAGAAGTTCGTGTGAGACCTGCTTTAAACTATGCAGGGGAATTCATTAACTTGGGTTTATTACTATTTATTGTTGATATAAATGCCAATTTTAACTTTAATAGTTACACAACACCAGTTGATGAATGAACCGAAATAGTATTATACACACAGTCATGGTCTTGGAGTTCTATATTAGAACACATTATTCTGCATTATTAATGGCATTCAATACTAACTGGAGTGGCAGAAATGATTAGAAGGTAGAACTTCACTTCTACTTTGAATTTATTTCGAAAGGTCAATCAGTCATATTGAAATGGAACATCACAACACTGATTTTGTTTTACTTACTTTCAGAAACAGTGAAATTTCCCAGTGCTGTCTACAACTAATACAAAATGAATCAGCATCTGTAATTAATTTTTCTACACATTTTTATTTCAACATTTCGAATTATCTGGATTCTATAAAGTCTTGGCTGTTACATTTCAGCCTAAATTAACATAGGAATGAAATTGTGGCTACAATGCTCCAAAATCAATGCCATAAAACATCCCTATATTCTCCAAAACCAGAAAGAGAACAAACACTGTCATTCTATTCTTCTGTTCACTGAGGTATGCTGAGTTTTTGTGAGACTTGCCTCTGATCAACATAAGCAGCATTGTTGTTTTACCTGGAGAAAACATTAACTATTGCTAACAATGGAATAACTAATGTTGCTTGCAGCTACTTCTCCAAGCCAGGATTATCAGTGGGGAAATGTGCAAAGAACAAAATAACAAACAAACAAAAGACAATGTGCAAACACTAATATAAGCACAAAAAAATGTTGGGGGTGGTAGTAGAGAAGATTGTGGCAGGTGTATGGACGCTTGGGAGAAATTACTGGCAGTAAAAACAAGAATGATACAGACTAAGTTTTTAAAATAAAATGATCTAGAAACTACATGAAAAGTCATTTTGATAAAGAGCAAAAAATTATATTTGAGAAATGTATGTCTAATTAGAAAAATTTGATGCTTGCAGCCTAAAACTGGTATCTAGTCTCCTCATTGTACATCTCTGTAAGTTTTCAATTCTAGCTAGAAGATTTAATGTGGATATAAAGTAATTTGCAACATCGAGACATTTTTAACTATTACAATAAATTACAATTGGTCTGTCATGAAGATATACTGTGAAAGAACAAGCAAATATTAGTTCAGCTCCTGGGGTGTTGCACACACAAACAATATCAAAGGCACTTAACAGTCAAGAAGGTACAGGCAAAGTACAAACACATTGAGGAGAGATGATGAAACAAACAGGAGTGATAGGAAGCAGAGGGAGAGGAGGGGAGGAGATAATTAATGAAAGAAGTGAATGCAATAGAAGAAGATGGGACAGGAAATGGAAACAATATTGAAGTATAAAGCCCAGTTTTTAGTTCCCAGACCAGGTGCACGGAGGCAGGAGAAATCCTGGCTCCAAGAACCCAACCTTTAAAAACATTTTGTCAGTGTCTTTTGCTCTATCATAAGGTCAGAGTGGGGTTGCTTGCTGATTATTACACATGCTCGGCATCATTCAGTATTCAGATTCCAAAGCAGAACTTGGGATTCCTGACTTATTCTTATATCTTTTTACCATGATGAAGAGGCTTTCTGTCACCAACTGTATTTTGACATGGAAATCATATTATCAGGGTCACAATTATTTATTTTTACAAATTTTGCACCCACCACCCTCTTTATATTAGGGTGAGATCAAGAATGGATGGGAAAGTATCGGGCAAGCCTCCTTCCTTATCTTACATGTACTCTGCCAAAAGCACACTTTGTGTTGTCATGCAATACGCAGCATCCGTTAGTAAATTGGTGGAGTGGAAGAAGACAAGGGTAAGGATAATGGGCAGGTACTCTAATTAAGTGGATATGAACCATGGTGTCCTACAGGGATTTATATTGGAGTATATTCATTATACTCATTAATTGTTTACATGTTGGGATAGAAAGCCACATATTAAAGTTTGCCACTTACACAAAAATATGGGTCATTGTAAGCATTGCAGATGGAAGCATGAATCTGCAAAGACATCTTGGTAGATTCAGTGATGATAAAAACAATTTACTTTAATGCAGAGAAATGTGAGGATACGGATAAGAGGAATACAGTTAACTTTCTAAATGATGAAAGGCAAGAAACCCTGAAAAGACTTAAGGTTTCAGGTACAGAGGCCAAGAAAATCTTACAAAGCAATCAAAAAGTAATTCTAGTCTTTATATCTGGAGGAATAGAATGTTAAGAGCTAGAAATAGTCATTCTTCATAGTCGTAAAAGTTCAGAACTCATACCTGCAAACAGCAATTGATGCTCAATCAATTGTTAATTGTAAAAAGGAGATTGGTAGATTTTTGTTAGGAAATGTATTAAGAGATATAGAACATAAGCAGGTAGGAAGAGTGAGGTATAAGATTGAAGATCCACCCTGAGGTTTTGGCACCTAAAAGACCTACTCTTTTGAATGAAGATAGTTGTCAATTACTAAATAATGCCTTATTAGAAAGGGGGGAGGAATTCCCTTGTTAGGGCTGACAAAAGTTCCAGATTTTGCTTAAGCTTTAGGAGTGATTCGCTTTCATGCGCATTTGGAATGCTTTAAAATCCACCAACAATTTATGAAGTCTCAACTCCTATTTTTGGATTAAGAGTTTAATTGGTGGTGTGCTCTCAGTTGGACAAATAAATGGTATACATTTCCATTCTCTATTAAGATTAACACAGGAAGGGAGGCTTCATTTCTTGAATATAAAAATGTTGTTGATCTAAATTAAATGTTCTTTCTGGGTTTCTCTTGAGTCAAAGAATTTACATAATTGCTCTTTTGCAAGACATGGACGACTGTAACCATGGGTAAATGCATTTAAACTTGTTCCTAATATGATGGTTTAAAAATTGCTTTGAGGTTGTGATTTTTCAAAGTTTTACTTTGAAAAAAAAAGTACTTTGTTCTCTTGTGTGCTTCTAGCATCAAGTAGCTTTTTTGGTCGGTTGACCTGTCACATGAGATTCACATGAGATAAGGTTATGCTTGTAGCAACAGTTACCCGGTACAATTCCCAAAATATGTTCTAAAATGCTCTAAAATTTAAATTTGCTGCCCTATCTAGTTTAAACTATGGCACAATTTGTTCCATTATAATTTTGTACCTCTTGATATTCACCTGTATCTGAACTTAATATTAAGAGATTGTTGTCTTAAACTGTTGCCTTCTTTCATGTTGCAAGCTAGAAATGCACATAAATTTTGTACAGCAATTAATCAATGTCAAATTTTCCCCTGCTACATTGAACTCTGAAAAGCAATATTATGAACATGAGCTTCAATCGTGTGACAAAGGAAAATGTTGCATTTATTAAAGATAGAACATTGCTAGTGGAGATAATAAACAGTTTCATGGAGGTCTATTCTATAAAAATCTATTCTACAGGAAATATTAATGTAAAGTAGAATTTAAAATTTAAAAGATCTGTATTTTACCTCAAGAATGTAGCTCATGACAAGTGTAATAAGATAAGATTTGAAAAGTCCCCAGAAAATGTTGTGGAACAGCATTTACATATGCTCCATTAAGCTTTTAATGTCACATCGGTGTGTGAAAGAGAATAATGTGACTCAACATTAAAGCCCAATTCATTAATACTTACTAACAGGCATGAACAAAGACCAGTTATTTAATCTTAACAGAGGGTTGGTGCTTAATTACTCAGATGACAGACTAAAACACTATTTTAAAAAAAAAATTTAAGCAAGACTTAATGTTAGGACAATTGATTTCTTCTATGGTGTTCTTATTTATAGTGAACAAAATGTTTCCATATTCAGATTAATTTCTCCCTTAACATTCCTCTCTTCTCTCCAAAAAGTGTTCCAATACATTGTTATTCTTCTGTAAAGCTGGAAAGTGTGTTAACATCTATTTTCATTCTGCTGGAAAGATGTTGATTTGGTAACCCAATATTTTCATGATGGGTCAATGAATGCATGGTCAAATGTTTCCTTTGGCTGGGTCTGGCGGTAGAGTTAAGGATTTTTTGCAGCTTATTTTTCTTTCAGCAAGGTCCAGTTTCCCAACTCTGCCTAAGTGGGGACAGACATTTAACTCAGGATAAAGTCCATATCGGATTCTTTTTTTTACCTTAGCTGTTGATGATCCAATCTTTGTCTTATTTAGAGGTAGGGAAAACAATTTGGAATAAAATGGTGATTGTACATATCTGCTGCCATTTTCACACTTCAAGTTTACATACAGTATGAGTGTTCCACAGACCATGGTTTCATATTTAAAATTAAAGTGCTATAGTGTAACTAGGACCCCAATTTAAACTTAACAGTTGCTGGCCAGGTTTCCAAGGTTTAAAAAGAAGTTCCATTTATATCAAATAAACAACAAGCTGTAGATGCTGGAGACCTGAAACAAAAACAGAGCTTGTTGGCAAAACTCAGCAGGTCTCGCACCATCTCGGAGGAGAAACGTTTTAGTGTTTCAGTTTCGGTGACTCTTCATCAGAACTGTTCTAAACTGTTCTGTGTTAAATGCTTCTTACAGCACCATTAATGGGTCAAAAGGAACATGAATGTTTTCCTGGCCGATCAAGAAAGGCTTAATCTCTGACAATCACACTTGGTACCTCTGTGCTCAAACCTCAATTCCCAAACTTAAATGATGGCCAAACGTCAAAACTCTTATCATTGACTTGTGCCTACAGCTAGGCTTTTATGGAGTTGGGAGGACCAGTATAAATAGCAGACAGGATCAGGAATTGGAAGTCCTGCCATTTCTGATCAATCCTATTTTTGCAGACAGGGGAGATGGCTGGGGCATGGTACCTGCAACAAAGATGGAAAGGGTCTGTTTAGATGTCACAACCTGAATATTTTCAATTCCCAGCTATTTAATCAGGAAAATAAACAATCTCAAGTTTTCAGGGTTTCTCTCTGCTGGACTGATTTGATTGACAGGTCACTTGATATAGGTTAGGTTAAAAAAGAACATGTCATCCATTTGTGTAATTTGCACAATGGAAGGCTTTTTGCTTAGCTGCATTGTGAAAGCAGGATGTTCTGAGTCACAATGTGATTGATGGTTTAAAGGTTTATTTAAGGATTAAATGCCTTTCAAGTGGGATCTGAATAGAAGTCTGTTTCCGTTTAGGTCAGAGTTTGTCTTACGTACAAGTCAAACAGAATTTTCACATCTTGAAACGTTTAACCAATGCTGCGAGCTGGTCAAAATAGATGCAAAACTTTGGAAAGATTATAGATTTATTGTGGAGTTGCAAGAAGCTGGTGAGGTCCTCCAAAGTACAACTACAGGCTTTGACCAATTTGCCTTCCACTTCTTCCAGATGACTCCCCTGCCTCTGGAAGCAGGTTGCAATTCAGTCAGAATTGGAAAAGCACATTGAGTAGAACCTTGTTGAGACATTGAGGGTTCTGCTTACAAGTTCTTGAGCCAGTGAGAGACAATTATCGCTTCTTTTTGGGAATGCCTGCTAAACTAATCAGAAAATGGCAAGGCCAGCAGCCAACCTTTCCATGAATCAAGATCCCAGGGGTGTAAGTCTTGCATACCAAGAGCTGTCAGCCAAGTAGATGCCAACATCTCTCATACTCAGCAGGGCGACTGGAGATGTGGGGGTTGCTGCAGGAACAACGAGTATTGGGGTTGATCTGAGCTACAGGTAAGCGGGGTAGCGGTCGCAGAGACAGAATGGAGAGGTGATCGACAGCAACAGCTAGAGTGTGATGCCTAGTGCCCACTCATCCTCCTTCCTGATTTGAGTCCCTTGATTAGAAACTGAACGCCTTTGATGGAGAAAGCCTCACCCTCAAGGGAGATGAAACACTGCTCATGCAGTTTAACCTGCTGTGTGTGCCATTTGCAGACAAACCTGCCTGTGGTTTAGTTAGTGTCAGCAGTATTTGGATGGGGCGGTTAAATTGTCAGTTAAGGGCCTCAGTTGGTGACGGGGCCAGAAGGTCAACTGTGGCCTTTCTGCCCATAACCTAATGCTGGCGAAAGAGCAAACACAGCAAGGTTCAGATGGAGCACCAGTCCACTGCCCACCTCCAAGTTCAGGCTGAGAGAGGGTAGCAGATGCCTATTGCTGTGTTAAAATGTCTCATTTATTTGGATGCCTAAAGACAAATAGTCTTCAATGTTCAAGCTCTCTATCTGCTTTACCATTCGCTGACTGACACTGAAAACACAAATTTAAGCCCAAATGTCTTTCAGTTTTTTTTCTCGTAGGAAGTATCTGTATTATTGGAATTGCAATTCTATTCTTGTAGCTCTTTATTGTCTGGGTCAACTTTATTTCAATTTGACATTTAAGCTGTGTGAGTCACTGCACATTTAATATAACTGTGTTCAATTCTTTTCATACTATGAGGTACCACTGATAATATCACTCATCAGTTCTGCACATTTCCTTGAATAACTTCAATAAGTTCTGCCCTTGCTTCCTCCCTTGACATTTAAGGTGCTGAATAGATCAATTAAAGCCTTCAATATTCATTTGTTGGTTCATCCCTGCATTATTTAAAGTGTCTTGTTTCATTACAATAGTAGATAGTTCACACAACAGGAATAAATTTAATACTATTTCTTCTTTTATTAGAATCATAAAATGAAGGAACACAGAGAATGCCTATTCTGTCCATCAAGTATGTGCTGGCTCATTTGAAATCACTATCCAATTAGGCCCACTTCTTTGCATTTTGTTCATAACTGTATACATTTTCCTTTCTAAGTACATATCCAATGTTAACACTGAATCAACTTCCATCACCTCTTCACACAAGGAATTCCAGGTCTTAATAACTTCTCATGGTTGTTTACTTTTACTGTAACAATGAACGCAGAACAAAACTGGGTTCATTTAATGTAATTTATGCCAGATGTGCCACAGACAATGAGCCAAATTTTATTAGAAATTGACTGTGTCAGTTTTGATGACCTTTATGAACAGTTTTGCTCTGTGAGTCCTAATGAGTTTTCTCACACTAGTCTTATTAGGTATGCATCACACATCTATGGCAACCTGCTTGTGCTATCTTCTGGTCAACCTTGGTGAAAGTATTTGTATCTGATGGGACCTCTTGAAATTCTCAGTATTGGCACTATTTTTGAGGCCAGCCATGTACCAGGTCAAGTGCTACCAACCAGTAATGACTCTTCACTGTCAATGGAGTAGGAGGGGAACAAAAAAGAAACGCTTCTGAGGGCACATATGTGGCAAGACTGACACTTCATTGCAAATGCAAGTGCACAGTTTCAAATATATTGCTGCTGTATATCATCACCTGTCTGATCAACAATTATTGTAACTGCAGCTATAAGAACCAAGCTGAAAAGGCTACCCGTCCTTAGGAGCATGCCACGTGTGAACACTGACTAAGGGAGTGCTACTGTTCCATAACACCCACTGGAACCAAACATCTTCTCATTGTTCAATATGGGACCCTTAGATACTGGAAAACCTTGAAATTGTTGGAAATTCTCACTTTTATTCAGCAACAGCAAAAGCAAAGAAAAGAAGCATAAAAACACACCAATTGCTTCTGAGAACAGACAGGATCCACTTGTCTTTTGAGCAACAACAAATTTTCAATCAATGAATGATCACAACAACACAGTGACTGTGAAAATAACTTCTGTGGTTAGATCCATTGCTCACCTTTGCAATGAACCTACGTAGGCAATATTAGAAATGAAACAGGTCCTTTGCAATGTGTGTAATTAGAATTTGCATCATACATTAGTGACGGGGTTCAGCATTGTTTTCCACACAATAGGACATAGCTGACTCCTACAAGAGGAACCTGGAATCTCTCTACATGGAATTTTGACATAAGTGATCTTATTCTGACGTATTCAGCACTGATCATGTCATGCAACAATAGTAGGAGATTGTGAAAAAGAGGGGGTTATTTATTCCTTGTCCCACACCCTCATGCTCCAAAACCCCCAAGAGAGGTAATGTTGCATGTAAGAGCATGTTGTTAAATATTTGAAGTTCCAAGTGAGAGGAAATCAGCTGTGGGTCCTTGGATTGTGCACTACTAGATCTTGTATTGTTCTTATGAATTGTGTCCTGCATGTGACACCTTTATGGTGACCCTGTGAACACTCCTGCTTGATGGAAATGACTGTGTTCAATCTGTAATCACTAGTGACATGGTTTGTGACCAGGACCCACAAAGTTAGACATTGTATTAATTTCATATGCAGGATTCTATGATTACAAATGTCTTTAACCTATACTGTGTATGTTCCTTGTTGAATACAACTGCCATTAAAGGGCCTCACATTCCTCACCAGTACAGCCTACATGCTCAGACAGAAGAAAAGCGCTTAACCTGTCTCCCAAGGTTTGACCACAGCCGTTTTCACTTCCATCATAAATTCACTATTGGCGTGAGGATGGAAGGCAATGCAGGTTATACTTGGCATTATGAGTTGCAAGCTCAGCCTCGAAATCAAGGCCCCCCAAAAAGACTCCATGTGCCTTTCTTTCTTGCACTCCCTGTTGATCCTGTTAGTATTGAGCTTCCACACATTCCCAGCTGCCTCTTTGAATTATGACTTCACATTCCAATATTATCCACTGAGCTCCGGCCCTAGAATTGAGTTATGCCAATCATCGTGCTGCACTGCTCCCCCCACTCTCATTAAAGTCAGGAAGATTGTGACCTTTGATGGTCCAGTTCCTACAGAAACCCATGTCCTCCATGTCTCCAAGCGTCATATGTTGAGTTGCTGCCCTTTGCAAATATTATCGCCTCTGCATACCAGCACGTGGCCTGCTGTAGTGATTGGAACAAAGTTGGCCAGGTGGATCTCATTGAATATAAGTTCACTAATTGTTAACCTGGGCCAATCAGGGAGTCCTGGCTGACAGATATAAACAGCAGTCACGGGAATTCTCCTTACTCAGGGAACTGGCTCTGAGCTAACTAGTTAGAGTCCATGTGCTGTGCACGTGTCAATAAAAGGTGACTTGGTGATGGGATACCGGCCTCCATGTAGTTATTTCACCTCCAATGCCTAGATTTGATGTCCCCAACTTTCTTACCATAGCAACGGCCACTTTCAACCCACTTTGGCTTTAATGGAGCTGACCCACAGGACTCATCATGGCCTACTGCCCGACTGACTCGGAAGGACAGCACTGACTAATAGGTGACCGGCTCCCTGACTAATCTCTGTGCAGCTCCTGTTATGAAGAAGGGTCATTGGACTCAAATTATTAACTCTGTTATCTCTGCACAGATGCTGTCAGACCTGCTGAGTTCCTCCAGCAGTCTTTTGTTTTGTTTGTTTCTATGACTTCCCATAACTCCCCAAACTTGTTGTACTGGACCTGCAGGACTGATCATAGCCCACTCCCCAGACTGTTGTGATACAAACTCCCAACCCTGACTACCCCAAGAAACTGCCTAACCATATCCAAACCCCTGGCCTGGTATCTGACGCAGCCTCTTGACAGGCCAGAAACCCCTGATGGAAATCTATTTCTCTTGAATTGATCAAGGATTATTCCCCTTAGAATTTGAGACATGCCCATTTGGTTGAAGCATGATAAATGTATTTGCCATGCAAGATACTGGTACTTGGTACAGCTTTGAGCTTGGCATAACACAGTACCATAGGGCAACATGTACACCCCCTTGATTGATCACTGCTGATAGCGATGACAAGCTGCCTGGCTTCATATTGCTTTCAAAGGCAAGGCAAGACAGAAATACTGTGAACCCTCAAACTCTGGCTGGGGGGGAACAGCACAGAAAGGTAGGGCAAAGATAGGCAAGGCTGAAATGCTGTGAGCATCCAAGTAGTTGGAAAATTGAGTGAGCACTAAGACAGCAAAAGAACAGCCCTGAGATTCTCCCAGGTCCAATCCATGAGGTGAGTGCTTCTTCCTGTACACCAAGTGTCCTGGCAGGAGCATGGCAATGTAAGGTGTCATTGTGCTCCAAAGTGCAGCATTGAAGTGCAGAACTCAACTGTAAGTGTGTTGGACATATGCCATGTTGATGCGGAGACACTGATTTAATTCCAATGCCAAATTTGTGGGTGGGTGCGCAGATGGTCACTGCCCATGGAGGGTGCCCTTAGATTTTGGGGGTCACTGTCTAGGATGGAGGCCCAGAGGACGAAATGAGGAGCTGGAATCACTGTGTGCCCATTCTGAATTTCATGTTTGCAATTGTCACAGTCTAGTTTAATCCGACATGTGGGACAGTAAGAAACTGCAAATCAGTTAGGTGTGTTTAGGCACTAACGCATACACATGAATGCAAATTGATTCTCACTGCTCACAAGCAAGATTCCCACCTACCCATTTGTAAACTTGGTTGCAGAATCAGATTTCTTGATGTTGAGAATCCCATTACAGCCGATCGTGCCATGTTTTCCCAATTGCCCATGTCATTTGGAGGCAGGGAAGATTCCACCCTACGTTATACCCATTGATCAGGGTTGGCTTTACAAGCAGACCAAAGTGTAGTTGGATTCCAAACAGGTATCACATTTTACTTCAAAATTAATTGACTATTAAGTACACCAAAATAAGTACGCATTACAACAAATTACATTTAGTCATTAGCTCCGAGATTTTTTCCATCGCTTTTTATAATTTTACAGCACTGCTACAGAAAAACACATTGCCAAGTATTGGTAATGTGTCTAGTCTACTTGAGTCTGGTTTTTCACAATGTCACTCATACCATCCCCTTGCTATTTGTTTTGATGATCAAAGCTGAAATCAGCACAAGTCTGTTCGGTGGTTCAGCTCCAGACTGAAATGAAGCTTGGCTGCAGAGCATTATGTTGCCTGTGGCCAATTCAGCAATCATTTCTGTTTTATTTCCAATGGCCAATGTAAATTTCAGTTAGAGCCAAAATTTAATGCTTTGTTACATTTTCTTTCTAATCTGGAGATGAAAAGTGACCAACTGAATTAGAATTATGATCAGCAAGGGAGTGAAAACTGATGACATTAATCAGACTTGTATTTGGCAAGAATTTGTGATGATCTCATGCATGATTAACAAATGCATGTCAGGTAGATTCTTTCCACAAACAGCATGTCACAAGAACCCTAGTGTGGATTAATTTGAGCCAACAAAACCGTTCCTTCCACAGAAGATGTGGGGATGCCTATCCACCACGGAAAGCCAATAGCTCTTGAGTTGAAAAAAGCAAAGCTCAAATGACTTCATCCAATTCTACATGCCGTGTTTCCTACCTGGACTATTGAGACCTATGGATAGTTTCTCTTATGTAAGCTCCTGAATCAGCAACTCATGATCAGGAGCACAAGCTGAGAAATTAAGAATATATTGGCAAAAATTTTATTCATTGAATTACATCAATGGAATATTATGCAGACACCTCCATAATTACTTAATTAGTGTTTCTGGCAGGTAAGGCTCCATAGGGGGCAAATGCACTGTTCCATTTCCATGTTCTCTAATTCGGGAATTAGCTCAGATAATTTTTGACTGTTTCTTTTAGTGCTTGGGCAATCTTCTAACTTTGACATTGGTCAATCAGTACTTGTATCTTATCATGCTACACCTCTTGAGTTAAGTATGACAGATCATTCTGTTTATCAAACCCGGCTACTTATTGTAACAAAAATGTGATGATATTTTGCTCCAATAAAAGAAATCCCAAGCTTTATTAAAAAAATGACATCACTCATGTAAACAGTTGTGCCCAATGCCTACTTGAAATTATCTCTGGATTGGGGATGCTTTCAGGAAATTATCTCAATGCTACCTATCCAATGGTAATTTATAAGTGACTTCTGGAGGCTGTCACTGAAAGGCAAAACTTGGTTATCAAATGTGAAGTCTGAAGGAGAATTGCCCCTAGGTCCATTGCTGTGTTTAAAATCATTACATACCTTGTTCAGACCTCTTCCTCACCCAAAGTGCCTCCTCCAGCCTTCAATGGGAACTACTTGAGAGTCTTCAGCCAGAGAGCATAAATTTCAATTCCTCATTGCTCACAAGCTGTTTGTTCATGACTCATGTAAATGAAGCCCAATATAAAATGTGCTACTTGATCTGGAGAAGGGATTATTCTCTGTGCTCAGATTGTGCTGGGAATTTTACAGCTGATAATCTCAGAGGGAGTCAAAAATAATAGTCAGCAAAATGTAGATGGTAAAATGTTCACTTTCCATCCTGGTGCATAAAATACTCTTCTTTATCCTTTGGATCAAAGGACATTAAAATTGCATGAAGCCAGCTATGAGAGGCCATCTTCCATTTTGTAATGAAGGTTATCAGTTCGGAAATAATATTATTTTTGTCTAGTTAAATGTGGTTTGATTGCTAATCAATAAGCTCAGAATTAGAAGAAGATAAAAATGTGTGTTACTGGCAAAGTTTGTTTCCTGAAACATGGATGGAATTGAGAAGGGGATAATTTGCTTTGTGTCCTTTAGAAATTATGGTTTTGTTATCAACCTTCATGTTTACATCTAATATCAAGATAGCTGTGAAATTCTGATTGAAAAGTATCATTAAACTCTATTTTGATATCTAAAGTGCCTGAATCAGGTTTAATCACTTGCTCAACCAAAGCCTAAACATGGCAAATTAGGCCAAAACATGAAATAAAGCTAAGACTAAACAAACCAGAGAAGTTTCAGTGTACTTGGTGCTGCACAGAGACCACACAGCAACAACCACACAGAACGCTTCATACTCAGGTTATAAATTAACAGACAGTCAGTAATCCTTTGCCTAAAGTTAATTCGATGAAAATATATGCCATAAAGCAAGTGCTATTTGTCAACAAAATTCAAAATGTCAGTTTCAGAGCGTACTGAGAAAGATATTTGAAAATACATGCCAACACTGAGAAGAAAGTTATCAAATCTCGCTTCTTGAATATTTTTCAGACTTCAGTTACTCACAACATCCATTTTTTAAACCTATTCATGTGTTCTGCTCGAAAGCAAGACCTCAACTTTTCATCTGCAGATGATATTTCCTAGATTTTTTTTGTCAGTGATGGTTTACTGTTGTCTACTACTGTTAGGGTAGGGTGTAGAGACAAGTTGTAGGATTAGGTCGTCTGGAACAGGGATGGAACCTATGCTGTGGTATTATTCTGAACCATACGCTAATCATTTAAGCCCACCGACCTTCATGTATCTACATATCCTGTAAAGATACTAGCATTTTAGAATTTAAGTATGTGATAGTCTTTGATTGGCTATACCTATGTCTTTTGTTTTTCTGTATTATCTCACTGACACCACCATTATTTTGATGGCAGAAATCTTCTAATCTACAAATTAACTTGATTCGACCAGAAGTTTCCTTCTCTGCAAGGAAAAAACAGAAAATATTCACACATCCCACGTACAATTTATGCATCCTGATTAGCATGAAGATAAGCATGAATATAAAATTTAACATACCCACATTTACCTTGATTGTTTGTCTTACTTTATGAAAAACCTTTTACAGGAAAAATCCAGGATATTGGATAATTTGTTACTGAAGTTATAGTGGACAATCAAATTCCAATTAGTGGACAGAGTGAAAAGATATCAACTCCTTCTGATTAGATTATTACAAAAGGGAAAACACAGGTTTGGATTATCGCTGATGGTGCAATAATTGCACACTTACTGCTTTAAACTACTTAAGAAACATGATCATTTAATGCAATCACTAATTTAGTAAAAATATTTTAATTAAAAATGCAAGTACGAGATAGAATAGGAATGTTTTCAGGCAGTTTTACTTTTTGTATTCAATTGCTATTATTTCATGTTTTAAAAAAAAACTCACTTCTGTAAATGAAACATTTTTCTAATTTTGTACTGCCCCAATAACATTTGTGTATATTATGCAGTTGTGTTTTTGAGGGTAACCTAGCCCTGTTTAATAGTTGCAGCTTTGGCAAAGAATAAAACGTATTTCTCCTGAATTCCCCGTAGGAATTCCTCTAACCTTTTGGTTGATACTTATAATCTCCAAATAAGAACTAGGAGCAGGAGTAGGTTGTCCGGCTCTTCGAGCCTGCTCCGCCATTCAATAAGATCGTGGCTGATCTTTTCGTGGACTCAGATCCACTTACCCCCGTTCTCACCGTATCCCTTAATTCCTTTATTGTTCAAAAAAATCTACCTTATCTTTAAAAACGTTTACTGAAGTAGCGTCAACTACTTCACTGGGCAAGGAATTCCATAGATTAACAACCCTCTGGGTGAAGAAGTTCCTTCTCAATTCAGTCCTAAATCTGCTCCCTCTAATCTTGAGGCTATGCCCTCTTGTCCTAGTCTCACCTGCCAGTGGAAACATCCTCTCTACTTCTATCTTATCTATTCCCTTCATAATTTTATATGTTTCTATAAGATCCCCCCTCAATCTTCTGAATTCCAATGAATATAATCCCAATCTACTCAGTCTCTCCTCATAAGCCAACCCCCCTCAACTCCGGAATCAACCTAGTGAACCTCCTTTGCACCCCCTCCAGTGCCAGTACATCCTTTCTCAAGTAAGGAGACCAAAACTGCACACAGTACTCCAGGTGTGGCCTCACCAGCACCTTGTACAGCTGCAACATAACCTCTCTGCTTTTAATCTCAATCCCTTTGGCAATGAAGGACAAAATTCCATTTGCCTTCCCAATTACTTGTTGTACCTGCAGACCTACCTTCTGTGATTCATGCACAAGGACACCCAGGTCCCTCTGTATAGCAGCATGCTGCAACTTTTTACCATTCAAGTAATAATCCTTTTTACTATTACTCCTACCAAAATGTATGACTTCACATTTATTTACATTGTATTCCATCTGCCAGACCTTTGCCCATTCACTCAATGTATCTATGTTCCTCTGCAAAGTTTCACAGTCCTCTGCACACTTTGCTCTGCCACTCATCTTAGTGTCATCTGCAAACTTTGATACCCTACACGTGGTCCCCAACTCCAAATCATCTATATAAATTGTAAATAATTGTGGTCGCAACACCGATCCCTGAGGTACACCACTAGTCACTGACTGCCAGCTAGAATAGCACTCATTTATCCCCACTCTTGGCTTCCTGTTAGTCAACCAATCCTCTATCCATGCTAATACTTTACCCTTAACGCCATGCATCCTTATCTTATGCAGTAGCCTCTTGTGCGGCACCTTGTCGAAGGCCTTTTGGAAATCTAGGTACACCACGTCCACTGGGTCCCCATTGTCCACCTTGCTCATAATGTCTTCGTAGAATTCCAAAAGATTTGTCAAGCATGACCTGCCCTTCATGAACCCATGCTGTGTCTGCCCAACGGGACAATTTCTATCAAGATGCCTTGCTATTTCTTCCTTGATAATAGACTCAAGCATCTTCCCCACTACAGAGGTTAAGCTAACTGGTCTATAATTCCTCATCTTTTGTCTACTTCCCTTTTTAAACAGTGGCATCACATTTGCTGTTTTCCAATCTGCTGGGACTGCCCCAGGGTCCAGCGAATTTTGGAAAATTACCGCCAGTGCACCTGCTATTTCTCCTGCCATCTCTTTTAGAACCCTGGGATGCATTCCATCAGGGCCAGGAGACTTATCAATCCTTAGTTCCATTAGCTTGCCCAACACTACCTCTTCCGTAATAATGATTGTTTTCAGGTCCTCACCTACCTTCGTCTCTTTGTCAATTACTGGCATGTTATTAGTGTCCTCCACTGTGAAGACTGATACAAAATACCTGTTCAATGCCTCGGCCATTTCATCATATCCCATAACTAAATTCCCCTTCTTATCCTCTAAAGGGCCAACGTTTACTTTAGCCACTCTTTTTCGTTTTATATATTTACAGAAACTTTTGCTATCTGTCTTTATATTCTGTGCTAGTTTTTTCTCATGTTCTATCTTACTTTTCTTCATAGCTCTTTTTGTGGCTTTCTGTTGACCTTTAAAGTTTTCCCAATCTTCTAGTTTCACGCTGTTTTTGGCCACTTTGTATGCTTTCTCTTTCAATTTGATAGCCTCCCTTATTTCTTTAGACACACATGGCAGATTACCCCTTTTCTTACAGTCCTTCCTTTTCACTGGAATATACTTTTGCTGAGCACTTTGAAAAATTGCTCCACTGCTCGTCAACTGTCCCACTGTAAAATCTTTGTTTCCAGTCTACTTTAGCCAAGTCCTCCCTCATTCTATTGTAGTTCCCCTTATTCAAGCACAGGACCCTGGTATTGGATTTTATCTTCACACTCTCCATCTGTATTCTAAATTCAACCATACTGTGATCACTCCTTCCAAGAGGATCCCTAACTATGAGGTCATTAATTATTCCTGTCACATTACACAGGACCAGATCTAGGATAGCTTGCTCCCTCGTCGGTTCCATTACATACTGTTCAAGAAAACTATCACGGATACACTCAACAAACTCCTCCTCAAGGCTACCCTGACCGAGCTGGTTCGACCAATTTACATGTAGATTAAAATCCCCCATGATAATTGCTGTGCCATTTTTACAGGCATTAGTTATTTCTTTGTTTATTGCCCGCCCCAATGTGATGTTATTATTTGGTGGCCTATAGACTACGCCTATCAGTGACTTTTTCCTCTTAGAATTTCTAATTTACACCCAAATGGATTCAACCTCATTCTCCATAGAACCTATATCATCTCTCAGCACCGCCCTGATGTCGTCCTTGAATATCAGAGCTACACCACCTCCCTTACCTTCCTGTCTGTCCTTCCGAATAGTCTGGAACCATTGGATATTTAACACCCAGTCGTGACCATCCTGTAACCATGTCTCCGTAATGGCTACCAAATCATGTTCATTCGCGATGATTTGTGCAGTTAACTCATCAACCTTGTTACGAATGCTACGAGCATTCAGGTAAAGTGCCTTTATGCTAGCTTTCTTACCCTCATGATTTCCAACATCTCTAATAATATCTCCTGAGTTATCCTTCCTTTTTGCTTCTTTCATAGTCTGCCTTGAACTTAAACCCTCCTGCACAAATGCTAACCTGCTGCTTACCTTTTTATTTACCATCATACTCCCTGTCGTTTTCCCTTTCCCTTCCCTCCAAATGGCACATCATAGGAATTTAGGAGTCACAGGATATTTCTGAAATCACAGGATTGAGTTAGAACTTACTGACTGAGGCATAATCATTCTTTCTGTAAATTGGCTTTTAGAAGCCTGAGCTGTGGGATCTCACTCATCTGAAGAACTTAAGCAATTCCCAAGATCTTAAACAAAGTACTTTGATGTGCTACTTTAAATGACAAAGGCAAATGCACATGACAATATTTTCTTGGATGGCCAGTGTTGACATTACACCTTGCTGAATGCAATTTCCTTATACTGATTTATTCAACCATGTATTTCTCAAATAGCTTAAGTGAGTAGGGATTTTCAATGTAGAGATTATCATTATAACCTATAGTCAATCCATTCACAACTTATTTTCAACTCTTGTTTTGAGTCTACCACACACCATGTGTTTCTGGGCAGAATAGGAAAGTGACCCGATCTTAGGCTAAGAATTATGTTTAATACTAAACAGACAATAGACAGATTACCAGATGAATCTTCAGTGTGCTGCTGTACAGATTTCCTCACACACTTGCCCCTCAACCAAATGGGAAAGAATCTTCCAGTAAAAAGACATTTCTCACATGAATTCAGACTAAAATTAGGGATCTCAACTTTTGTAGAATTAAGGTATAAATGACTATCGAAAGATGTCATGTACAGATATCCTGCTAAATTGTGATGTACTTCACAATTAAAATATTTATATTTCACTCTAATCTTTGATAAAGCAATTTTGACTTGTCATACAACTTGGCACCATCCTGCAGAAATGTTAATGCAGTCTTTAGACATTTCCAGCACTCTAAGTAAAGAAATTCACCTGGCTCCTCTAGCACTGTTTTGTAAATTCAGTGGAAAATTCAATAAAATCAGATTGCATCTATACACATTTTAAAATTTCAAATCATCCTTTGTATTCTTAACATGTAATTTAATTTATTTAGTTTTTAATTAAAACGCAGTTTTAAAATCTGAATGAATATCTAGATTTTAAAAATTGGATGCCATTGCATGTACTGAGCTAACCTGAGCATGGCTAACATAGATCCCTCACCTTTAAAAAATTGTCTTGCTTCATTTTGTCTGTTTATTCAAGGACAATTCCATGTTAAGCTGCCTAGACAGATGGATTATTCCATCTTGCTTCCTTTGTAAGGGCCAATTCTTTAGAATTTGCTTTATAGTTTTATTAAGCCAGAGATTCATGGCCTCAAGAAAGTCTTTGAATTCTGGCAGCTTTTTAAAAATAGTTTTAAAAAATGTTTAACTCTCTTCATGATTTGCTTGCATAAGCCAAATTTAATAATTGTGCTGTTTAGAATGGATGATGGAACTCAGACAGGGAAGCTCACATGGACAAGCTTTAGTACCATACTTGTGAGACAATTATTTGCCACCATTCCTGTCATGTTTGCCTGGATGGATGCAAGGGTGAACTTTCATCACACTTAAATTGAGTATTCTCCACCTCAAACCAACTATAGGTTGCTTCCAAACTAAGAACAGACTTGATGTAGCTTTTCACAAATGCCAATATTTTCTTCTGCAATGTGCTAGTTCTTTCTCTTTCTCTTTGAAACATCACCAGAAAAAAAAAGGCTTCCTGTGCTGTATGAGTCCACGATTCTATGAAATGTTCTTTCAAAGTGCCAGAAATCTTGTGAATCTAGCCTCTAACAGGTTAAATGCTATGACATAATGTTGTGCATTCAGATTCCAATTGCACTAGATTCAGGACAAATTCTTGATTTGAGGACAAATGACTGGAATTGAACTGAAAAGCCTGATCAAGCACACAGAAACTAATGAGGATGCTTTTATCACACAATTGAACAAAAACTTTACTTTGAATGTTCCCTTTTGGCAGTAAAAGTTTAAAAACATGGATCATGGATATATCGATAAAATATGTTACCACAAATGACTTGGGAATTGAAATTGGGCCTTTTCTTCTTCTGGGTTGAAATTAAATTTGGTCTAGAACTGTCTTCCCAATTGTCAAGTGCTTTAAAGAATTGGAGGGCTAAGCTACATGACTATCTCAATACATAAAACAATTTCAGATTCAAATGTGCCTCTACTTAAAAACAATTCCATCTCACCATTTTATTACACATATGCAGAGGCAAAGAATAATGCTTTGAGCATTTTCAATTCGCTACTTCAGCAGTAGGACAGATGAAGTGGTCCAATAATGCATCCCATGGCAAATCTTACATTACTGCTCATTGTATGATCTATTGCCAAAGTATCACAATTTTAAATAAAATGACTTGAAGGCATTGAATATTCTATCTACAGATGTGTGACAGAGTTAAAGACAAAGAATGATGGTCAAAATATGTCTAGAGTGGGAAGTAGGAAATTAACAATCTATAAATTAAGCCCTATGCACTGCTATTCATCATGTAACATGGGTTTTCCCAACCAACTTGAAACCACATATTAATGGTTCCAAATTTGTTATTAAAATGTTTTAAAAGATGAAGTAGCAAAGTTAAGTAATTAACAATTTAAGTTCATGGTTGAATGTTTACATGTTTCTTTTTAACAAGCAAAGAAAATATTTGTTCTATTTTAACCTGAAGAATCTTTGCGTTGGTGAGGGAATGCGTTTAGCGTCCAAATACTGCTTTACCTTTGCCAAAGTGGGCAGTTCTACCTTTGGTAAATGATGTTTATCATGCCAATAGAAAGGTGTTGTAAAATATGTGTATTTTATGTTTTGAAAGTTAAGTTCATATGAAAGGCAAATATATGTCATGATGAAATATATTGGCAATATGTTATGCTTGTTTCACTACAGTGATTTTTCACATTGCTTTGTTCTGAAAAGTGGCATTAAATAAAATGGTTGTCTAATTGTTAATTCTGATAAAGGCCAGTTGAACAGAGAAAGAACAGCATTGTCTCCAGATGCATTAGAGTACATTATCCACACGCATAATGTATTTTTCTGAATTGTACGCAACTGAAATCCAGATATGATTGTATAAATATCCTCATTGCTTTAAATCTTTTATTTTAATGGATTCACCTCAGCAATGCATTTGTCTTTGGTCAAGAAGACAATGTGACTAAATAAATGGAAACTGACAAAGTTAAGAGACATAACTTGTTTTCTTACTTCCACAGTCGTGGCAAAAATGCATATAATCCTTTGAACCTAATAGAACTAGATAACTTATAAGATAGGGAATTATTTTTGAATGATGGACATTGATTTGAGTGAATAATCTAGTTTTGAATTAACAACAACTTGTACTTATCTGGCATCTTTAATGTAATGTAACATAATAAAACATCCCAAGGCCATTCACAATAGTATTATCAAACAAAATTTGACATGAAGCGGTAAGGTGAGCTATTCAAACAACTGTCCAGAAATTTGGTAAAAGACAAATTTTTAGGCAACTTCTTAACAGGAAGGAAGAGAAGAGAGAGAGATTTAGAGGAAATTCTAAAACTTACGGTCGTGTGAGGTAAGATGAAGGCATGGCTTTCAATGTTACGGACAGGTTGAGAAGGATTATGCATTTTAATTTACCTTCATTATTGACACACTTCCTTCAGTACTGTAGCAGGGGTGGAAACATGATTGGAATGATTCAAACATGAAGTTCTTGAAAAGATGGGCCCAGATTTGGAAGCTAACAGCACATTCAAGAACTTTGGAGATGAAAGGAAGGTTGCAATAAGGCAATGGTTTGCAAGGATGTAATAGACAGCGTTAGCTTTTTTGAGTGAGCATGTTAAAATCACTGATAACACAGTATGGAGCTGGAGGAGCATAGCAGGCCAGGCTGCATCAGGGAAACAGGAAAGTTCACAATGGTGTTGAAATTATATGTACACAAAAATATTCCTGATGGAGGAGTAGTCATAAACTTGGGAATGAGTTGAGAACCTACAATACTTTTAGCAACAGGAGACATATTTTGCTATCCTTTGCTAAGTATATTACTCCAAATTTGATTTTAATACACATCTTAATCTTTTATTATTTCTAGTTTTTATTTTAACACTTGAAAGTTCCTTCATTGTTTGAAATGCAATGTCCTTTCTTGACTGCACTATGATCAGCTATCAACCATTCTACAGTATTGAAAAAGCACATTAATGACTAAGCTTTGAGAATTCTCAGGTCCATACCTGAAGATTAGCACCGACTGGTAAATATATGCTAATAGAGATGGTAAAGTTGGCATGAACACTTACAAAAGTTGAAGAGCTGAATGCAATTTGGAGTCCAGCAAAGGTTTTCTCTTTCTTATTGTTTCCAGAGGAGAAGAATTTGAATCAGTTATTGTTTTCTTCAACTTGTCCTTTTTTGTTAGTAGGCTGTATAACAATGATGTATTGTGATGCAATTGAATGGTTTCAGAAACATACTTCAAAGACGGTTTGTCCCCACAATTGCTGTTTTTCTAGTATAGCCACAAAGTTTTTTTTTTGTAATCTAAGCTGGTGCATCATCTTTGATGACTATACCTGTAGGAAGTGGACCCAGCTGCAGCTCCTGGGAGACCATGTTAGGGAGCTGGAGCTGGAGCTGGATGCACTCAGGATCATCTGAGATGCTGAGCGCATCATAGATATGAGTTTAAGTGAAGTGGTCACACCCAAGATGCAGACAAAGAGTAGCTGGGTGACCACAGGAAAGGCAAAGGGAGTAGGCAGAGAGTGCAAGAATCTGCTGTGGCCATCCCCTCGAAAACAAATATACCATTTTGGATACTGTTGGCGGGTGGGGATGACCGATCAGAGGAAAGCAGCAGTAGCCAGGTCAGTGGCACTATGACTGGCTCTGGAGTAAAGCGAGAAAGGGTAAAGGTAAACAGGACTTTAGTGATAGGAGATGTGATAGTTAGGAGGACAGGCAGGACATTCTGTGGCCACATACGGGAATCCAGGATGGTGTGTTACTTCCCAGGTGCCAGCGTTCAGGATGTCTATCACAGTAGAGGAGGTGTTGGAAGTATTAGAATGTTTGAAGGTGGATAAATCTTCCGATCCTGATCAGATATATCCAAGAACTCTGCAAGAGGCTAGAGAAGAAATTGTGTGGATATATTTGCATCATCGTTCGCCAAGGGTAAGGTCCTGGAAGACTGGAGGGTAGTGAATGTTGTGCCCTTATTCAAGAAAGGCTGCAAAGAAAATCCTGGGAATTATAGAACAGTTAGCCTAACATATGTGGTAGGTAAGTTACACAAGAAGATTCTGAGGGAGAAGATATACATGATTTTGGAAAGACAGGGTTTGATTAGGAGTGGTCAGCATGGCTTCATGTGTGGGAGATCAGGCCTCAGATTATGTTAGAGTTCTTCAATCAAGTGACCGGGAAGGTTGATGAGGGCAGGGCAGTAGGCAGAGTCTGTATGGATTTCAGTGAGGCCTTTGATAAGGTTCCACATGGTAGGTTGTTCTGGAAGGTTAGATCACATGGAATCTAGGGAAAGCTGGTAAATTGGATACACAATTGGCTTGATGGTAGGAAGCAGAGGGTAACAGCGGAAGGATGTTTGTCAGACTGGAGGCCTGTGACTAGTGGTGTGCCTCAGGGGTCAGTGCTGGGCCCATTGCTGTTTGTTATCTATGTCAATGATTTGGATGAGAATGTACAAGGCATGATTAGTAAGTTTGTGGATGACACTAAAATAGATGGTATCATGGACAGTGAGGAAGGTTATCAGAAATTGCAGCAGATTCTTGATCAGGTGGGGAAGTAGGCCAAGAAATGGAAAATGGAATTTAAGTGTGAGGTGTTGCATTTTGGAAAACCAAATCAAGGTAGGAGTTTCATGGTAAATGGTACGGCCTTAAGGAGTGTAGTGGAACAGAGGGACCCTGGAGTTCAGGTGCACGGTTCTTTAAAAGTGGAGGCAATGGTAGACAGGGCAGTGAAGAAGGTTTTTAGCACACTGGCCTTCATCAGTCAGGGCATTGAGTATATAAGTTGGGAAGTTATGTTGCAGTTGTACAGGACGTTGGTGAGGCCACACTTGGAGTACTGCATTCAGTTTTGGTCGACTTGCTATAGGAAGGATGTTATTAAACTGGAAAGAGTGCAGAAGAAATTTACAAGGATATTGCCAGGACTCAAGGGACTGAGTTATAGGGAGATGTTGGACATGGTAGGAATTTTTGCTTTAGAGCATAGAAGACTGAATGGGGATCACACAAAAGTGTATGAGATCATGAGAGGCAATCATAGGGTAAATGCACTCAGTCTTTTCCCCAGGGTTGGGGAATTGAGAACTAGAAGGCATCAGTTTAAGGTAAGAGGAGAAAGAATAAATGGGAACCTGAGGGGCAACATTTTTACACAGATGGTGGTATGCTTATGGAATGAGCTGCCAGCGGAAGTGGTTGAGGTAGGTGCATTAACAATATTTAAAAGGCATTCGGACAAATACATGAATAGGAAAGGTTTAGAAGGATATGGGCCAAGTGCAGAGAAATACGGTTGGCATGGGTGGACATTTTGGTCGACACAGACCAGTTTGGGCCGGAGGGCCTGTCTCTGTGCTGTAGGACTCTATGACTCTGACAATGCTGCGAGAGTCTTAATTTATTGATTCCTGAAAGAGTTTGGAAACATTCCAATGAATCAAGAGCTCCTGTATTCTTATCACTGAATGCAAAGTGTTACAAACTTGGGCTAAATCTTGCTGAATGTACATATGGTTTGACATCAGCAGGAAATCTGTGTGAACATCATGCATGTGTGGCAGTCAAGGTTTCTCTTTGAATTTTGCAAGCGGCAGCCAATGAAGTGGATACCGCAGGGATTGACATTTTAGATACTTCCCAGTCAGAAATAGCTCAGTATTTCAGTCCAAAACAACAACAACAACAAAAACAAAGTTGCTGGAGAAGCCCAGCAGGTCTGGCAGCATCTGTGAAGGAAAAAACAGAGTTAACATTTCAGGTCTGGTGACCCTTCCTCATCTCAGTTGCTCAGTAGCAGCAGCTAATGGAGATGAAGCAGGTAGTGGCCCAATAGAATACACCAAGTGGGCAAGAGAATGCCAGTGTCACATACCAGAGAGGAGAACCCTCCTAGTATAAGTTTGTCCTGCAGGATTGCCGTTCCTGCCCAGAGCCCCTTCTTTGCTTCTTCCCCACCAGGTTGCACAAGGTGGCTGCCTCCAATTAGCTAATGGCCCTTCAATGTAGCAGTTGACTTGCTATCACAGTGGCTCAGCGGTGAGCACTGCTGCCTCACAGCGCCAGGGACTTTGGTGCGATTCCATCCAAGGGGTGACAGTCTGTGTGGAGTTTACACATTCTTCTGTGCCTGCATGGATTTCCTCTGTGTGTTCTGGTTTCCTCCCACAGTCCACATATGTGCAGGCTAGGTGGATTATCCATGGGATATGCAGGGATAGGGAAGGGGGCTGGGATGCTCTTCAGAGAGTCAGTATTGACTGGATGTTCTGAATAACCTGCGTCCACATTGTGGAGATTTTATTCTATGATCAACAAAATGCCTTCAATCTAGTAAAATGGACTCTAAGAGGGCTTTTGCATATTTAAATTGTTTACACTCCTCTTTGTGGAGCACAGCCACATTCAGGACCCCCAGGTAATTTTCCTCGAAGTTGAGGTGTGATCTGTCACAGCTCACTTCAGTTTTAATGGTCTTTCCAACTCCTGCTCCATTTCCACATGACCAGTTAAATTATGTCTCTCAAGTCCCTGGGTATTTCCCATCAATATTCTGAATGGAAAACTTAGTCCCCGTTTTAGAATCATACTTTGTCAAGTTGCTATTACCATTATAAAATCCTGGGGTCAGACTTCTATCCTTCTACTTATCTTAGCACAGAGGTGGAAAGGCTTTAAAAATGGCACCTGATTCTGGGATTTCAGCAATTTTTGCCAACAAGGGATGAGGGAGGTGTAACAATCCCACAGGAAACATGACCAACATTGCTGACTATATTGAGGGATGAACATTTCAGATCTGTGTAATAGTGATCAAGTTAAACTGTTTTTTAACCAGAGCCATGTTTGTGACACTTCAGAGGAACCATGAACCATATAGGGACCTTGGTCTTTGGTCAACAATATTTTGACAGACAAGTTTTAAAAGTTGTTTCAATGCCTTTAAATAAGTATTTAAGTCAATAGCATAGGTTTCTGCATGCTTAAATGCAATGATTGTCATTGTATTTAAGTCCTTAAAAGAACAGTGGTTCTTATGTTTTAGGGTTTCTTTCTCCAGTGGATAAAGTCCTTTTTGCATTCTGTAGTGTGGAGAATCAAATATTGAGCACATGGAATGGATCATGTAGTTTGATGTTCACAATGATTTAAGGTCCTGACATTTGCAAAGCCTTTGTCTTCTCTTCTCATATTCACTTAGTAGAGACCTCATGAGATATAGTAACACTGGCCTTTGAAATGCTCATGAAATTAAGAAAAACACAGACGTTCAACATTCTTTTTGACAAAACAAAACCTTTTCTACAGTCTCATAAAACTGTCATAGCCTGTCAGTGAAAATTCCATTTAAGAAATTTTAATCCTCTTAGCACCTCTTAATCTTGTCCAAAAAAGCAAACAAGCATTGAGGAACTACTTCGAAGAAAGAAAACTATCTTATTCTCACAGGGCTGAAAGCATTACCTAGTTTTGTAGCTCCACCAAATAGTCACATTGAGGCCATGAGGTGAAATCTACATCTCGTCATCTGCTCAGCCTGTTTCTTTTGATAAATTTACCGAAAAGCCTCATGAACATTGACCTTTATACTTGGCCAATCCTTAGGAATTACAAACGGATGCAGTCAAGTAAAGGTTCATGAATGCTTGGCTGAGCTCCAGCAGTTACTAATGGACAGAGCTGATCAAGGGATTCTTCATACAGTTTCAAAAGGAACTGTTAGCTTTGTTTCATTATGTTCTCAGAAACCTGTCCATTTCCTTTAAGGAATGTTTCATATCTCTCCTAATTGATCTAAGATTGACAGGTATGAAGAAAATAAAAGGTTTCTTCATTGCAACATTGAATATTGGTGTTTAATGAGACGTTTGAGAATGTTAGGGGTTTGTTAAAGTTAAGTTTGAATATCTGAATGAAATGCTCATGAAATAATCAAAAGAAAAAGGCTTCCCAGTTTTGTATGCTGCATGAGTTCTATACTTAGCAGGTGCCGGGTGTATTGGCAAGGAGAGCCATAGAAAATGAGAGGACATGGAAGTGGCATGACAAATGGAAACTAGAGGACCTACAACAATTAATTGAACAAAGTTAATGTCCCTGTAAACAGAGGGGGACACTCTAACATGCCAGCCTTAACCTCTGTGGGGACATAGGGCCTGCCTTTGGAACTGCTGGCTCCGAATCCAGCCTGAATCACCCTCCTGTAGAGAAAAGTGCTGGGTAAGACTACCTTTTAGAAACTGTAATGTTGGGAATTGGCCTAACTCATACTTCCAGAAGTGAAGCTGAAACTATAGCTTTCCTGGTTCTTATTTTGCAGTGTTAGCTACATCAGCAGAATAGTGGAATTATAGCATGACAAATAGACATAGGTAGTTTCTGAATCATTACCTCTAAATTCAATTTCATCAGAAGAACGAACATTTTCTTTGCTTCCCATGCGCAATGCCAGGGTAAATCAACCATTGTATTATGTCATCTAGTATGAACCCATCACAATTAACAGAAGTATGACATCTTGAAACAGAGTACACATGACATTTGTGAATAACTCTATAGGTTACAATGTTACAAATCATAATTGAACTGGTAAAGAATTTGCCAACAAAAAACAGCCATTAGAAATAAAATTACAAAATGTTAAGCACTATACCGGTCAGGAATCAACAGTTAGCAGGTATCAAAGCAACTACCATCCAAAGTTATGGATAATTGAGCAATCACTCAAGATCCTTTCCACTGCCATCACATTGTAGATATAACCCACTGACATGTGTTTGAATTTTGCGTCTAATGGTGATGAAACTTTTCTCACCATGTGTGAAAAATAAATATCATCATAGTCCCTTCTCTAATTAGAGTGAGGGAGAGGACTGGTTGATGGTGACTCACCTAAGGGTCACCATGCCTCTGGCAATGCACTAGGTTGAGAAAACATAGCCTTCATTGATGATTTCAGTTGACATGGAAATTGAACCCATGCTGTTAACATGACTCTGCTTTGCAAAGCAGCCGTCAGACAACTGTTCACACCACTCTACAGGCCACAGCTGCCCATGGAATTTATGTGAGATAGCAGGAACTGCAGATGCTGGAGAATCCGAGACAACAAGGTGCAGAACTGGATGAACACAGCAGGCCAAGCAGCATCATAGGAGCAGAAAGGCTGACGTTTCGGGCCTAGACCCTCCATCAGATCTTTTCACTGAAGTCTACATGTAAAGGGAGCATGATCCAGTGCAGCATACACTACAGGAAATCTGTGGTATGTGTGAGCAGAGGTAAACATCAAAACAGCTCTTCAATCAAATGAAGAATCCTCACTGAGAAAGGCAGTTTGAACACTAGGAAGATGTTGGGTTTAAATGACATTCATAAAGCAAAATTTAGCGAGGAAATAAAATATGGATTTAAAAGATAACAGGCACAAAAATGCATTTATTATGCATTTATTTAACATTCCAAATTGAATCACATCTGAAGGAATGAGCCTCCACACTTGTAATGGCAATAAATTTCTTTGGCAGTACTTAATTATTTGTCATGCTGTTAAAACAAATCATTTGTACTTGAGTTTACTAGCTCTGATATTTTTTGTTATTTTTGGTGGGTAAATAGGAGCAGGTACAGCAATCTTATACCTCCACAGAGTTTCTAATACTTCATCTCTCAGACAGTTATATTAGAAAGATAAAGTTGCTAAAGTTCTACTGGCCTACAGGGCTGTCCACTCATTCGAGAGAGACTACAGGTGGTGGCTGAACCTAAGGGTCACCACACCTCACGGAAGGGGTGAGCTTGAGAAGGAAAGTCCTACAGGGCAATCTCAACCAGTGCAGGAGTTGAATTTGAATATTTAGCATCACTTTGCAGTGCAAGCCAGGTGCCCACCTAACAAAGTGAACCAATCCCAAGTTATATCAAAGTGCAGTCTCTGGAGGAGCAAATGAGTCCGACGGTAACTTCCAGATCTCTCCATTGAACTGTACATATACAGACGCAGGAAGTTGCTGTCTAACTGTAAGTGCTGTTACACTTATCATTATTCTTAGTGCAACATGTGAGCCATGGTATCGAAGCATGATGTGCAACAGAATAGAAAAGAGAATTACTTCCTCACTACAAGAACCATTCAACCACTCCTGCAGTTGGCTTTTCTGGTTTTGAAATGCCTCAATAATACTGTGTTAGGACTCATTCCTTTTCTAGCACCAGACCTTGAAGTTCTTGATGCTGCCAGTAGCTACTGATGCCAAGCCATTTTGTATGAAAAAGTTGATCTGTTTAGCAAACTAAAACTCCCAAAATCATTGCAGTGTCATTTGTTGCAAGCTCACTGCAGCCTACAACTCAAACAAACAGAAAGTTTCTCTCACCTTCATCTAATGGCAAAATGTTTGGAGCAAGGGAAGGGGAAATGACAATACACAAACTTATATCTGTTGATTGAGAATAACACTGGCTGTTTGTGGAATATTCCAGGCCTTGCAATTCATTTCAAGTCAAAAAGTAACCATTTGCAATCACTAAATAGTTTATTTTTACCAAAATATCAGAATTAGATCCTTCTAGAAACAAACATTGTAACATCCCACCAATAATATATAGAAGGTCAATAATACTTTTTTTTTGGAATTAATGTTAGGAATGTAACACAGAAGCTACAAAATTAAGCAGAATAAAAGTACTAAACCTACTGCTGCAATTTATGTTTTTCACATGATGATTGGTAGTTCCAAGGGAAACATAGAAAAAAGTACTTAAAGCACTGCTATATTGTGAACTCAAGGATAATCAAAGCACTACAACTATTTTAAACCACTGATCATGGACATACCTGGCAACAGCCCATTTGTTGTTGGTTAAATTTTATTATTTCAGCATTACTCTTACCCATGTAGCTTTGAATATTATATGTTCAACTTAATGTTTTAAAGTGTTCAGTTGCACATCTGAATGGAATATTAACTGTGAAGCAGAAACACTCATCTAATTCTCTCAATTTATGATTTTCTATGACTGGCATGTGACTGATGGCCCATTTTTTTGGTACTGTCTGTTAACATAGTTTTAGTCTTTTAAACTCTGACAAGATAATGGGATGTTTTGCATATCATCATTTAAAATATTGCAATGAGATTGGGTTTCATTTCCTTTCTGTCATAGATATATGACATTTCTGCAGAAGGGACCAATCCGTGTCCAATGGCACACTCTGACATTTTTCAACCTGTTGATATGGGGTACACTGTCCAAATAGGGAACTATGTGATTGAACACATTTCTTTGTTTGGATCTCATTGCATGTAACTTATGATGACAGGTCATAAACCTGCATCACATACAGACATTTTGAACTTCTGATTACAAAAATTGTTTTCTTTACAGTAAATAAATAGCTAAAAAATGACAAAGTTTTTTTTTTGAAAAATGTAACTCTGTGAATGTCTGGAAAGACTGAATGGATTATTCCCAGTCTTGAGAGTGATTATGCAAAATCACATCTAATGGGTGCCAAGCAAGTTTCAAAGAGATATCAAGAACTGCAGATGCTGGAGTCAGAGTCAATACAGTGTGGAGCTGGAGGAACATAGCAAGTCAGGCAGCATCAGAGAAGCAGGAATGTTGACGCTTTGCGTTTTCACCTTTCATCAGGACTCAGTTGATGAAGGGTGAAAACCTGAAATGTCGACTTTCCTGCTCCTCTGATGCTGCCTGACCTACAATGTTCCTCCAGTTTCACACTGTAAGTTTCAAAGAGAATCTCCTAAAAGTGAGAAATGCATTGCAAACTGAATAGTAATCTGCTGTGAGCTAGCTCAGATTGTGAACATGATGGTCGCAAAGGAAACAGTCTGGGAGAGAGACTTTTCCGTCTTTCCCCTTTCAAGAATATACAAGAAGAGGGGTTAAAAGCCAATTTTATCCCTGGTCTGTGTGTGCTAGTAGGTGAAGGTGCGTTCTGTGAGTTTCACAGCTGAGAAAATGCCTAGTTTTCCCAACACTTCAGATAAAAAGAAAGAAGTTTCATTGCTAGAAATCAGAAAGCAAGCTAAAATACAGTTCAGCCTTTCAGCTGATCTGCTTAATCAAATATCTCAAGATCAACCAACTAACATCTGTGCTACAGGCATTACCAAAGTAATAATTTCGATGTCCTAGCACACACATATTCTCCACGGAATTCAGTGACTCATTAATTCATCTTTTTAAACTTTTATCTTTTTTGGATTCACCTGTCATTTCTAATCTATGTTTTTGCGCGTGACATATTATTTCTTCTCACATTTAGCAACTGATAAACTTACTCTTTTGTTAATTCAAGAAACCTAGTTAAAGTGTCTCTTTTTAAAGCATAAGTTTATTTGGTCTGGGTAAAAGGCATCCTCAAGGGAAGGAATCATTTATAAATTAACCTTGCTGCGAGCAAACTGATGGGATCGGTGAAAATAGAGGAGGAGCCAGTTCATCCCTGGTCGTGTGGGAGCTTTACAATTTGGCCTATCCTGTCTGGAAGTAATAAATTGGGGAACATTGCTCTAAGTCTGTTCATAACGAATGGACGTAGTCATCTTAATTGGCAATTAAAAGAAACAAAATATTGATAACTTATCAATTTTTATCTCTATTTCACTATTATATTGTTACTTCTGTAAAAAAAGAACAATTTGACTTGCCAATAGTGCTCTGAAGCTGGCTACTGAGAGATGCTAGTTGAGAGATGATGTAGTTGATCAGTGAGACTCTTAACATTGCTTTCCTTGTTTATAACTCACAACTGAGTTCAATCTGTCAAAGATTATGAGTTGAATCTTAGTTTCTCTGACTAAGTATACATTTTGTCCAGTTTCATGGAGCGTTTCTCTCTGCAAGACCTAAGAGGTCTTAGTTGACATATCATACCAGACTTGCCTCATTAATGATCTAGACCACCCCGATAACTGTGCTGTCATCTGATTTCTGCCCTATTCTATCATTTGCCATTACCTGAAGTATTCACCGCTCACTAGATTCATTGGCAACTTGCCACTGCCTAGCAAAACTTATGTAAAAGATGCAACGAGTTGTTCTCAACATCAAGATAAGCCTCTTGTGTGATTCTCCTAGACTTTTTCCTATCATAGCCTACATTGTTGAGGCCCCTGCAAGCGTCTGCCCTATAGGTCTAATCATTATCTTTGACGGCTCCTCTTCCAACTGCAACACACCAATGTGCCTATGTTCTGTCTCAGTGCACAGCCTATTGTGACGATTTTTCACTGGGTACAATAATTATGTACTATACTTGCATTTAGATAAATTGTTTCTGTACCAATTTAAATAATGCACATGGCTGTGTGAAACATTTGTGCATGTGTGTGTTCTGATTATTCTCACACATCCCTCTGAAGATTTTTATTGGTTGGAAGCTGATAGTTTGAGGATATTTTTGTTTCATCATTCATGATAGCAAAATTCAAGTATTACATCCTGAGTATATTTGTTCTGTCTTCTAGTTCCCAATTTCAAAACAATCACACTTCAGACTAAAAATCCTGGAGCTTCATTGTGTATATTTTTATTCAGCTCTCCATGTGACTGATGGACATGTAGCAATGCAAAATTGAAGTCTGACACGACAAGGTATGTAGATATTCAGGCAGGCATTAGTTTGTAGTTCTTTACTAAAGTGGCATGCCCCTTTCTTTGAAAAAACTAGAGGTCTTGATATTCTGAGTCATTTTCACAATATAGGCAGGAATTGTGCATCAGAATGGTGAAGAATCCCGATCGAACTGACTTCATGAAATTGACTAGGAAATTGAATTTTCCAAGTGCAATTCATCTGCATCTGGAATCCTGTGAACGAGGTTGGTTAAAGTCAGAGAATTTTGAGGGCTCCAATTCTCTTAAGCTTCATAGTTAACCTGGAAAAGTTAGAAGATTAAAAACCTACGAAAACTCCTGAATAAGAATAAAATTGAAAGCCCGGTTCATCAGTGATGCCCCCAGCCCCCAACTTTGGTTTACATATCCTCAGAAATGAGGGGATTCAGATTCCCCTTTCAGTCTAAACTTGCTTCAAAAATGCAAGTTTGAAAGCACAGATCCCATTGCAATATCCTCTTTGTCTTGATTCCAGTTTCAAATGTTATTCAACTGTAACCTCATGCAGCCAGTGTTATATCAGTTGTTTGGTGGGAAGGTGTATAGACTGGAGTTGTGCATCAGGATGCTGCAGAAATTGAGCTTCACTGTCAGCTCTTATAGGCATTCTGCTCTTTCTCAGAGCAGAGGACACCAGTGACTGCATTGCCTTAGAAGAGGCACCCCAGTTCTCAGATATAGAATTACAGGAACTTGTATAGGTATTCAGTCGAGGGATGGCAACCCTATTGCAACATAGATAACGAGGTCAATGCCAGGAGCTTACCTTTTGGAGCTGAAATTAAGTTGATTTAACTAATTAAGATGATAAAAAGGATGAATCTTAATACTCAGGTGATTCACACTGTTTATGTAACTCCACATCTGCCCCATTTGCAACCACCTTCCAATCCACAATTCCCTTCATTTCCCCATCATCACCACACCACAATTTATTCTGCCTACCTTCTGTTCCTTATGCTGCACCTCTTTCTCCTTGAACTTTTACTTTGTCATTCCCTAAACCTTGCAAAAGTGGATGGGTGAATCATGGCTACTTACAGGAAGTCTGGCACAGACTTTAATTTCCAGCGCACATGAGACTAAACGAGCTGCAAATGGAGGGAGCTGTTGAGAAAGATGTCAGGTGGATGGAGGGCAATGAGACTGCAACCATTGACCAATGCTATGTCAGAAAGATGCCCCTTGCCCTATTCCAGCAAGAACCTTATCAACTCTCTGATGTGCCACTATTCAGTGAACTGAGAGATGGTATGGAAGTCATGTTTTACAGTTTGAATTGTGGTACAGAAATTCAAGACTAATGTCACCTTGGCAATCACAGGCAGTACTATTGCTGGTCTGATTTCCAGTTCTATTTCTACTTGCAGCTGGTGCACACTTTAAGATGCCCCTTCAGTTTCAGGAGCCTACTCACTATCCATAATTAGATGTTGAATCCACTTCCTGACCTTTAATTGCTCTGAAAATCACAGTCAGTTGATCTAAAGCATGCAGTGCTGTGTCAGAACCCGGAACTAACCTCTGTGGCTTTTCAGCAACCTCTGATTAAAATATCAGCCTCAAGAAATTTGCAGTTTCAAAAATTTTGGGATAAATTTAAGTGTTCCAAGGAACACAATCAGTGAATTTACCTGATTGAGCACTCATTGCATTATTGTAATTTTACAGTCTAAGGCATCACAGAGATCATTTTCTGTTGACAAATGTTTTATCTTTTCATGGTTGTGAGAAAATTCAATCATTGCCAATAACTGAAAAAAAAGATCACTGCATCTTTTAAGAAACAATAAGTTTTTTTTAATTAAGTGGGCCTGTTAAATTTAAATTGAGCTTGCAATGTTGGTACATCTTTTACTGTCATTATACGTCTGCTTTTACCAGCTGGGATTCACATTAAAAATGCAGACAGCGCACTGTTCTCCAGTCTGGCCGAGAGGTACTCAGTGTAAATTGAGAATGCCAGACCAACTTAATTCATCTTAAACTGTAAATCTTGTGTTCCATGCCTGCATTAATGGGTCAGAAGGAGGTTATTTTCTGAATCTTGCAGCTTCAGTTACAAAGGCTATGATGGGCAATAGCATCTAATAATAGCTGTTTTAATCAGCAAATGCCACAAAAGTAAGTGGTCAATGCAGTTTATATGTAATTCTCAAAATAAAAAGGAGTAACTTGGATAGGAATTGAAAGCTACTCCAGACAGCCTTGAAATATAATTTCTGCCTTAAATGATGGCTTGCATTAGCCCAAACCAGCATCCTCACAGATTACATGTTTATGATGATGATAGTTAACTGTTTTACAGTTGAGAGCCAGTCTTTTTGTCTAACGTAAACCCTGCAACAAATTCCTGCCAGTCAAATCCAACTTAAGATACAACATTTTATGATAAACCTATATAGGTACTGACAGCATCAATTGCTATTTCTGCAGAGATACTGGTGAGATTTCAAAAAGCGTATGCATTGAAGGAAAAGCGGCAAACATGAGACTAAATTAAAATTATAAATTGCATTTATGTGGCACATTTGACAACCACTGAATGTCCCAAAGTACTTCATGACCAATGAGATTAGGAGAGTTAGGTGGTTGTTTTTGACTGGTGCAGATTTGATGGGCTGAAGGGCCTTTTTCTGTGCTGTAGACCTCTATGACTCAATAACACTGCAGCTGTAGTGTATGAAAACCCAACAGCACAGCATGTGTCACAAACGCTAGTACAGGAATGACTAGATCATCTACATTGAGGGCCGTCTGTTGAAGAATAAATATTGGGGAGGATTCCACTGCTCTTCCTTGGAAATAGCACCATGGAATCTTTCATGTTCATATGAGATCAGGCAGAGTTTAATAGCTTGGCAGAAAGATAGAACCTAGGACAGTGCAGCACTTCCTCAATGCTGCAATGTATTGTCAACTGAGCTTTTTTGCTCAAGTAAGAAATAAATAAACTGTAATGGAAATACTCATTCTCCAATGTATTGTAAACAATCATTTTAATGTTGTTCCATTTCCATAATTCTGCGGCAGATTTACACGATAACAGTAGAGTTTCATCAGGCTTAAATCCCATCTATCATGCTTAATATGGACATATAGCAGGGACCATTCAATCAAGTCAGACAATATAGATCATGGGTGGAATACAGGCCTAACTAATATGGGCTGTGGTGAGATTTGTGGCAGCATTGCTTGTGAAGTCTGGCAGGGCCTATCTTGGTGTCAGGAGCAATTCACTGAATCTGTTATGCAGCTGCCAGTATTGAAGCAAAATTCGCAGTGAGTTGCCGATTAAGGGTGATTATTGCTTATTAACAACCTTATTAGCTGCATGTCTGCTTCATTAATATGCATGTTCCTATCTTACAATCTGCCATGATCAAAGTAGATGCTGAGAACTCTCAACATGGAAGTCAGAGCTGGTAACTGGTGACTTTGGCTCACCTCTGGCAGTGAAGAGCCTCCATGTTAGACACTATGTAATGACATCTCAGGACAAGACTCATGAGCAGTAGCTGCATGTGTCCCGCATCTATGGACATTGATATCAGTTAATTGCCGGTCCCTCAGAATCCACATGACAGTTCTTTGATTCACTTACAGGGCAATTAGGAAGTATAGATCTGTATTTCAAGACGCATTGGCAAGTAGTATTGAAAGGCTGCTGCAAGGGCCCTCTGTGTGCATGTACAGGCACCCAGCTAATGGATTGGATCATGTTCATTTCAGGGTTCCTCACTTGCTCTCTTCACACCTATGGATGGACATAGTTACAGCATCCGTGTCCTTGCCATGCTGTGCCATGTCTATTTGTGCTTCAGCCAGAGTCTAAAAGCCAGCAGTACCATTGCTTTGACATCCTCTTTTGTGCAGACAGTAGTGCGTGCTGGTTGTGGTACGACATCTTGCTGTATGGCACACTGAGAGAACAATCTAAGATCGAAAGCATGTGCTAGTTTCCTGTGAGGTAAACACACTGCACATTCATTTCAACCGAATGAACGTGGAGCTACGGAACAGTCATCAATCCAGTCAAGAGGGGTTTGTTGATAATCAGGGGGACTGGTATAATCAGTTATGGGATGTGGGGATCACTGGCTCAGCCAACATTTATAACCCATTCTTAATTTCCCTTCAGAAGGTGACGATGAACTGCCCCATTGACTAGCTGAAGGCTTGAAGTCTAGTGATATCCATAATGCAGTTAGGAAGCAAGTTCCAGCATTTTGAACAAGTGACAGTGAATAAGTAGTGTTATCATTTCAAGTCAAGATGCTACAGGGGTTGGAGGGGACATTTCAGGTGGTGGTTTTCCCATGCATTTGCTATCTTTGTCCTTCTAGGATGTTCAGGTCACGGGGTTTGGAAGATACTTACAGGGTAGCCTCGATGAGTTTCTTTGGTGAATCTTGTGAATGGTACATACTGCTGCCACTGTGCAACATTGGTGATAGGAGTGAATGTTGAAGGTGGTGGATGGGTTGCCAATCAAACGAGCTTCCTTCTCCTTGGTAGTGTCAAGTTTCTTGAGTGTTGATAGAGCTGCACTCATCCAGGCAGTTCGAGAGTATTCCATCAAAATCCTAACTTCTGCCTTGTAGATAAGGCAACAGGCTTTGGGGAGCCAAGAGTTGTGTTATTACAGAATTCCTGACCTCTGGCACGATCTTGTAGCTACAGTATTTACAAGGCTGGTCCCATTCAGTTTATGATCCACAGTGAAACTCTGGGATGTTGATAGTGGGGAATTAATTAATGGTAATGCTATTGAATATTAAGAGTCAATGGTTAGATTCTTTCTTGTTGGAGAAGTTCATTGCCTTGGACTTGTGTGGCATAAGTGTCACTTGCCATTTCTAAACACAAAACTGGATTTTGTCCAGTTTTGCTGCATGTGGACATGTGAATACAGTGTGGACCTGGAGGAACACAGTGGGTCAGACAGCATCAGAGGGGCAGGAAAGTCAATGTTTCGGGTTGGGACCCTTCATCAGGAATCATGATGAATAGTCCTGACCCAAAACGTTGACTTTCCTTCTCCTCTGATGCTCCCTGATCTGCTGTGTTCTTTCAGCTCCACATTGTATTGACTCTGACTCTAGCACCTGCAGTTCTTGCTATCTCTGCATGTGGACATGGACATCTTCAATATCCAAATGGTTGGACCCAGAATACTAGACTGAGAATGATGGTTGTGCCTAGGATACTTAGATCATAGAATCATAGAATCCCTACAGTGTGGAAACAGGCCCTTCGGCCCCACAAGCCCACACCGACCCACAGAGCATCCCACCCAGACCCATCCCCCTATAACCCACCTAATCTACACATCCCTGAACACTATGGGCAATTTAGCATGGCCAATCCACCTAAACTGCACATCTTCGGACTGTGGGAGGAAACCGGAGCACCTAGTGGAAACTCACGCAGACGCGGGGAGAATGTGCATACTTCATACAGACAGTCGTCCAAGGGTGGAATTGAACGTGGGTCCCTGGCACTGTGAGGCAGCAGTATCCAAACTTGCTTCTGTGTTTTCTACTTTACAACATTTCACTGTGATAATGGTAAAAACGGACAAACATTTTTTGACTTCCATCAGCTGGTTTTTAATATCTGGGAACTTCCATGAACTAAAACAATATTTAACAGAGGGAAAAAAGACTGGCATAGATGGTCGCAGTGACCATCTGACTGGATTGAACTAGCTCAATAGGTAAGGTCCAAACTGAACTGAAATTAACATGGCCTCAAAATGATTGAAATCATTTGTATCTCCTTTCTGATTTACACATTTCTTGAAGATTCACATACTGGGTTGAATGACTCAACTGCTGATTATCATGTTTAAAAAAAATGAAGTCAGACATGGGAACAGAGAGAGGAAAGATGTACATGTAACAACGGAACTGGAAGACTCTTTTTCTCTCCCTGTTTTCTCCCAGCATCTCAAGAAATAGTGACCAACCATAAGACAAAATGGAGAAACATTCATTCAGCAAGAGTTCAAAGATATCTACAAATCTCGCTAACGATATATGTCATTATTTAAATAATGATGGCTCAAGATAAGCTAACACCTGGAGGACTATAAGTACTTTGTAAATTTCATATTGTTAATCCTCCTTCTTGTACTAGATGCTCTCCCCTATTTAAAACTTTATACTTGTGTCCATGTACACGTTTGATGTCACATTTTTTTGGGGGTTTAGTAAATAATAAAGATCCTCTTTCTTTCCTCAAGAAAATCTTATAATTGGCTCTTGTATTTTGAACTAGCAAACCACATTTCAACTGAACTGTGAAATAGCTGTGTGTAAAAAGATATTAATAAACCAATTGGGGTTTAAAAGAGGGGAGCCAATTCACCTTTCATCACCTAGTAATAACAATTCCAAAAATAAATAATTGACAGTCAAGAACTTTGGGCATCTTTGCAAATGCAAGTGTGTCTTGACTTTATTTTACTTTTCGGTGTACCTTGCTTTTAATCTTTTCCACAATTCTTTTGGGACTACTTGAGGAGAGAACTTGAAGAAGGCAATAGAAGCCCTCAAATAAAAAGTAACTAGGATGGGTGCTTAATAGGACAGAACATTCTGACGGCTAAATAGCTTGTTGTTGGATAGTTGATTATTTTCTACTTTATGACTTGCGTGGATAATAGCATTTGCTTTAAATTACTAATAATGTATTGAACTCAGTTCACCATGTAATGACATCAATGTGTGTTTAATTCAGAATGTGAATCAAAGAAGTGGAATGGTTGACATCATCAGGTAATGTAACATAACAATGCAGTGTAACAAAACATCAGGTTAATCACTTGTGTACATGACTATCTATAGTTAACGGTCTTGAGCCATATGGAATATGTCGTTGGGGTATTAAATTGACAAACAAGAAACGATCAAGCATCACACCTCTGACTGACTCAAACAAACAAGGTAAACATGCTTATTTATTGATTAATGGTATGTAGAGAAAAAAAAATGGAGAAAATTAAGAAAGGATTGCCTATCAGTCAGCCAAATCTTTGCTTCTCAGCTGCCATTTTTGTTGCTAATCCAGGTAAAAATAGAGCTGATGAAATTTCCGTCTAGAATTTCCAGCAGAATTCTCAGAGAAACAATGTAAAACAGCAAGAAATTGCCATTTACATTTCTCAGGGCTCCTTCAATCATCCTGAAATGCCATCAGGAGATTAACTAGACAACACCACAGAAATTCCTCCAAGAGATGTACAAGCTGAGTAGTAAACTACTGTTTTACTCATTCCTTCTGAAGTAAATTATGATAATTCAAACTGCTCCTTTTTAATGAACCATACACACTCCCACCCTAACCCCAAGGCCTATCACAGTAACAAGGACCTGAGACTTACCTTGTCCTCTTGGTTAATCGGGTTGACCTTTGAGGTGCTTCACCTTTACCTGAGAACTAATTTTGTTTATAGGTCCAATTTATTTTTCATTCGAATTATTCCTCCCCTTTAGCTCAGTGCACGCATATATTACAAACACAAGGTTTTTTCTCTAATTCCAATGGTTCAACTACAGATAGATTTGGAGGCCTGTCAATAATTAAGAACCACACATCCATGACATTGCAGAAAACTTGCAAACAGAGAAAAATACCACAGTTCTTAATTTATATGTTTGCAGAACTAAATCTACTTAAGGCATCATTAAGAAGTGAATAATCTGTTAAGAGACCGAAAGGCTGCCGATTATGGAGTCAGTTCAGACATGGTTTGCCCTCAACTAGATGTGAGCAATTACAGACTAATACCAGGTATTAGCAGTACACCTTCAAGTGGGTATGTCCGTGATCTGTATTCACATAATCAGTTAGGACATTCTAACATACGTCGCATGGCAGAGACGGAAAATGCTCGGTCAATATATTCTAGTACCAGCTCACCTGAAACATGTATATAGCACTGTAATCTTCAGACAAAAGAACTCACAACATAAGTTACTGGTCGAAGTTGGGTGATTGGTGAGTTTGTGTTGGATGATAGAAGGGAACACAAGGGAGCCTGAGAAGACCTCAAACATCACAAATTGCTCATCATCCTTTTCTTTAAAAAAATTCTATTAAATGTAACATTTTCCTTTGAAATTTGCTACCAAGAAGTAACACCAGCCTCCATCATTTTGAATGCTTTAAACAACATGTTGATGCTTTATACAAAGGACCTACAAAGTGAATAATTCTTAAAAATTCAAAATAGAACATGTTCATTAATTTTGCAGTGATATTGTTGTGAATCATATTGTTTTTACACTGGATTTCCTCTAAAGTGGACTCATTATTGCAGATTAAACATTAGTGGATTAAAACGGATTTAATATATTTCAACATGATCATATGATCTGACTGGGCTGCTGTCTTTAATATTATCCGAGGCTGGTAAATGATGGCTTTGAGAGTCCTTCCATTTTCAAACAATTAAATTGCATTTACAGTGATGCTTCTTATGCTGCGAGGCACCTCCAACAATGGCCATTTGCCTTTAGCACCATTTTATCAAATCAAACTGAGAGTCTGACCTTCTTGGTACAGGATCTTAACCAATAGCTTTCTAATGTTAATTATGAATGTCGCCAAGTTCAAATGAAAATCTCATAATGCTCCATCTGTCAGAATATATAGACTCAACGAGATCATTATTCCATAATTCCTGTCTTCCAGACACATTTATGCTCATGTTGCCCCAGAAAGAGCATAAACCCAAAGGCAAAAAGTGGACTTCCCACAAATATGTCTGTGAAAATTCCAGCACTGCCTTCCACTGAAGGAGAAGATTCTTTTATAGTTAAGCCCTTGGAAGCTGAGCGTAACTGAAGGAATCAGACAAGATCAGATTAACTGAGATTAGAATGTTATTGAAACTGGTCAAATGAAACAAAAATATTAATAGCTTAAAATCTGTTATTTTCTCTTGACTTATGTACAAAATGTATTACTGATTCTAAACTGTAAATTTTTTTTGGCTTTTTGGAAAAGTAAAACACACATTGTATTACACCCCACATAATACAATAGAACATCTTAAAACCTGACAATCTATCATTTTTTGTGGAGGGCAGAAGTAATTATGCTTTAAAAGAAAAGAATAGATGTTAGATAACTTCCTATTCCGTCTGTTATCCACCAACCACCGACTGCAACTTTAGGAAAAGCTGCCAATCATATTCTCTGATCCTCTTCTATGCTGAGAGGAAATAGAGGAATAACACAAAGATAAGTAACTGGGAAGATTTGTAATTGTCAAAGGGGAGTAGCAGAAGGTGGAAAGAATGAAAATATTGGCAAAGAATGCTTCTAAGAGAATGGTAGAAAATAAAGCTTGCTGATACCAGGGGAGTAATTTTCTTTCTTTCTGGGGTTAGGATTCTGATGTTGGCTGCCTTTCTGAATTTGATCCTATGTTTGCTTCAGCACCTGATGTTCGACGTGATTGTCCATTCATGGCCATGACACAGTTTCAGGGTGGTGCCTGAGGCCAGTGGGCCAGTAGGGAGCCCTGTAGCACGGGAAAATCTGTACTTTTACAACCGTAGGTGGGAATTGATTTACTGCTCAACCTGCTTCTTCAAACATTGCCCTAAGGCAGAAACAACTGTCAATTTGCATGTTGGCAATGGGAAATTGCAGGAATGTCCATCTCCATTCCCATCTTTGCAGTGCTTTTGGAACCTGGCTTCAGTGGTGCAAACTTCCCCAGCAACCATGTACATCAATAAGGTGTTCAGTTTCAAGCACCAACCTCCAAAACTCCTCATCTTCAAAAGATATATCGCAAAGATCCTCAGACAGCACCTTCCAAACACACAACCACATCCATCTAGAAGGACAAGTGCAGCAGATACATGGGAACACCACCACCTTCAAGTTCCCCTCCAAGCCACTTACCATCGCCGTTCCTTTACTGTTGCTGGTTCAAAATCCTGAAACTCTCTTCCTAATAGCATTGCGGGTCCAGCTACAGCAGGTAGACTGCAGAAGTTCAAGAAGGCTGAACACCACCACTTTCTCAAGGGCAGCTAGGGATGGGAAATAAATGCTGGCCAATCAGTGGCACCTACATCCCCCAAATGAATAAAAAAAATCCCGAATAGCACTGAAACGCCCATCCTACATTCCAAATATTGCTTTCAGAGTTCCAATTTCTACTCCTTCTGGTTTTCTTGCAAGTCTTAATATAAAAAGTTGAAAGTTCCATACAGAAAATGAAAGAAAAGCACTTTCAATGTAAATAATACTTTACATAAATCATTAACATAAGTATGCACCAGTAAGTTTTTTCTCAAAATCAAACCTGAAGCACATACGTTCAAAATTTTCTATGTTCCTGACGCAGAATCTGGTATGTGTTCCTTCAAGTCTGTAATCAGAATATATGGTTGGGCATATGGAAACATTGTCTTTTCTTCACCCTTTGTAATGCTTATCCCAACTTAAATATTTCATTAGCAGGTTTTCATAAGTTGAAATAAAACAGGTTATTCATTCCTGCACACTTCTCTCTCCAATTATCAAAATGCCATACACAAATTTAACACAAGCAGAAAGGGAACTTTTCTAAGTGCTTACTGCAGTGCAGGCTTTATGTTTCTTGATTGAGTTGATACATTGGCTGGAATGAAGGTCTTAAAAGGGCAAGGTTCTCTGAGCAGTTGTGATGGCTCTTGGAGTTGATCTCCATGGAGGTGTATTTTCTCAGGTGAACTTGAAGGTGAAACAGCTGCTGTACTTTGCCTGCATAATGACTTGCAACTGATTTTTAGCTGATGGTGAAAGCTGTGATGGTCTCTGATGGTTTTCCTTGCCGCTTACTATTTTTGGGATAAGTAAACTACTTAAATCCCCAAAATCGGTTTCAATCACATAATCGCAAGGTTAACACTTTTGGGGTCCACTCATTCTGACTGGAAGAGAGGTGGCATTGTGATATTGTAACTAGTTAATGATTACTGTATCTCCTACCATCACACATGAACAGGAAGTTGGTGCTATTGATATCATCACTGTGCATCCATGCCACACCAGACAGGGAAGTTGGAATCGGAACTGGAAATGGTGCAGTCATTGTGACTGATTCTTCTCCACTCCACTCTTAATAACTGACTTTGCAGCCCCATTCTTTGCTCCCTGTACCACCCTGCATATCTATGTTGTACAGCCCCTGCACTTTGGTTGCTGTATCAGTGATTTAATGTTATTATATCATATCCTGTGGCGAAATCCGATCACAAGGCATATTTTGTGATTTAAAAATATCATCTTTTAATGGCAGGAATTGTAGGTGCTGGGAGTGCTACAGTTGTGTTAGCAACAAACACAGTTGTTAATGATGGTTACTCATTTTGACTTGCCACAAATAAATATTTGGTCTTGCCTTTTGTCCTTCATGAAATATGAAGGTAAGCTGTTAATAAACCCATTGTCTATGGTTTTTAGTCTACCCTCAAGCAATGTGGCTGTGAATGTTCATATTTTAATCAACTATTTGGTGAGTTTCAGGTTTTGACTCATCATAGGATCATAGAATCCCTATGGTGTGGAAACAGGCCCTTCGGACCAACAAGTCCACAGCGATGCTCCGAAGAGCATCTCTGTAACCCTCCTGGCCTACACATCCCTGAACACTATGAGCAATTTAGCATGGCCAATCCACCTAACCTTCACGTCTTTGGACTGTGGGAGGAAACCAGAGAACCTGGCGGAAGCCCACACAATCACAGGGAGAATGTGCAAACTCCACACAGACAGTCGCCCGAGGCAGGAATCAAACCCAGGTTCGTGGCGCTGTGAGGCAGCAGTGCTAAACACTGAGCCACCATGCCACCACAGTTACTTCCACTTACCCTCAACTTCGCTCTGCTTCATTCCCATTCCATTATGTAACTGCTGTATAGGCTGTTCCCAGAGATGTATATCAAAATAAGCATCAACTGCTACTGGAGGACCAATATTTGGTGAGTTTCAAATTTTGTCTCCTCATAGGATCAGAGAATCCTTACAGTGTTAGAAGCAGGCCATTTGGCCCAATGACTTAACACCAGCCCTCCAATAAGGTCCCAATCCAGACCCACCCCCTCCTCTAATCCTACATTCCCCATGGCTAATCTACTTAGCCTACATATCCCAAGACAATTTAGCTTGGCTAATCTACCTAACCTGCTCATCTTTGGACTGTGGGAGGAAACCAGAGCACCCGAAGGAAACCCACACAGACACAGGAAGAATGTGCAAACCCCACACAGACAGTAGCCCGAGGATGGAACTGAACTTAGGCCCCTGGTTCATTGAGATAGTAGTGCTAACCACTGAGCCACCATGCTGGTCCTGTCAATGTTATCAGCGTTACCTTATGTGTTGCCAGACACCTTAACAAACTATAGAACCCGTTTTTTAAAGAATACAACTTTAAAAATTTGTAATATTCATGTCTGTAAAGGTATGACATCTGTGTGATTTCCACTGGGATCTAGGGACCAAAGTCATGTAGAAAATGAAATGATGTGTCAGATAACTCCGTACCTTTGCTCTTGAACTGCAAAGAAGTAATTAAACTCCCTTTATAAATATTACTGGAAAACATTCCAAAACTGTCACCTTTAGTCCAACTTTCATTTATTCACAGTGATTATATTTGCAACTAATCCTGCAAAACTCAGCTACCTCACATAAATTAATAAGTGCAGTGTATGGATAAAATAAAAAAGCCAGCTCAAGGGTGTTCATAAGCGTTCACTCTCTGAATTGCTATTTAGCACATTGCTATGAATAATTTCCTTTGTAGCGGAAAAACATTTCAGATGGGAATAATTACGAATGGGCCAAAAATCTGCCAGGTCTGTTTATGCTATAGTAATGTCATCAGAGCAAGACCTCTTCCTGCTGGTATAAATAAATGGCAGACAAAACTCATAGAGACAAATTACACCCTCAAAATTTATGTACAGGAATTATGACCAAATCATGTTAAAATTAAGGAGCAACTTTGATGTGTGGAAATCTTTAAAAATATTTCAGCTGTGCTCTTTTTACATTTGCTATGGTTTCAAGCAATTTAGGATGTTAATTATTGTAATAAAATGAAGAATTGATGAGCTTGAGCCCCAAAGGATTTTTCGCAAAATGTAATTCAAAATCTTGAGGCTTTCTGAAAGCTGTTCCTCTGGGGTAGCATTTTGGCTCAGTTGCCTTAAAGGAAGAGACAATGAGCAAGAGATAGGGAAAGGGTTAGGTTTTCCAACTTCTTCATTTAAACATAACTCCAAGAACTTTCGCCAAGGAACAGTCCTGATAGTTCTCATGGAGATAGGAATGGCCTGGTGAATTTTGGCCTCCAACCAAAATACTTGATGGTAGAGGAAATTAGAATACACAGATCTATCATTACATGTTGCACTTGTGAGGACGACAGAAGATACTTCCTTGACAATTTTCTGAAAGTTGGAGATATAGAGTCAGCCAACAATTTATTTTACAAGGTTTTTATGTTTTTCAGAATTATTGAGGCCCATAGTACTACCTCAACATGTATGTGCATCACACAATGTTTTGAAACTGATGTGAATGATTCTAAGCATAGATACTGAGTAACTCCACCGGCATGGCAATTGCCTGAGCCACCTTTCACTTTATCTGGACATTGTGAGTAGATTGTGTTCACAGCAACAAATTGTATAAACCTCTAAATGTAGGGGGAAATGATGTACCCAACATCATCGTCAACCTGAAAGCTACTTTAGTACACCAATACCCAGAATTGTTATGTGAGGTTCTACCTATCTCCACTGTGACAAAGCGTGCATCTGCCCACATTACTGGTCTGCAACAGTTGATCATTGACAGTTCTTTGCGTTGGGAGTCAAGTAAGGTTCGAGCAGACTGAATAGCACCATTCATTGTGATTTTGGTCCTCCAGTAGCAGTTGATATCTCTGGGAACAGCCCATACAGCAGTTATATTATGGAATGGGAATGAAGCAGAGCGAACTTGAGGGTGAGTGGAAGTAGCTGTGGCGGCACAGTGGCTCAGTGTTTAGCATTGGTGCCTCACAGTGCCAGGGACCTGGGTTTGATTCCTGTCTTGGGCGACTGTCTGTGTGGAGTTTGCACATTCTCCCCATGTCTGCGTGGGTTTCCTCTGGGTGCTCCGGTTTTCTCCCACAGTCCAAAGACATGCAGATTAGGTGGATTAGCCATGCTAAATTGCTCATAGCGTTCAGGGATGTGTAGATTAGGAAGGTTGCAGGGAAAAGGGGATGGGTCTGGATGGATGCTCTTCAGAGGGTTGGTACAGACTTGTTGGGCCTAAGGGCCTGTTTCCACACTGTAGAGATTCTATTTTTTAAAAAATAGCAGAGATTATCAATAAAAAATTGATAATTGAGGTTCAGATTGATCCAGTCAGAGCAGCAGCCAGTTCTAAAAGGAATTATCCCCAAAGTTTGAGAATGCTGATGAAAGTGAAGTCAGCAAAAAGCAAAGGTAATGGGTAAATTGATTTTCTTCACCCTAAAAATCCATTAAGGAAAAGTAAGTGTTCATGCTTGTTTCTTTTTAAGAAGCAAGTAATTTATACTTGTGTCAAATTTGGTGTAAGAATTGCTTAAGGAAAGGCATAGCAGGGTAGTTCAGTCCCACATAATACATGGGCTGCAGAACATAGGACATCTTAGGCCTCCTGGTAGACTGACTGATTACAACTGTAGGTGGTTCTATTGGTTTGGTCAGCTGGAAGACTGGGTCTCAGAGCTTAAGCTTCGTGTGGAAGCAGATCAATGCATCCTCAAAACTGAGAGTTACATAACACAAGAGCACAAGAACTAGGAGCAGGAGTAGGCCGTCTGGCCCTTCGAGCCTGCTCCGCCATTCAATAAGATCATGGCTGATCCTTTCGTGGACTCCAGATCCACTTACCCGTGTTCTCACCATACCCCTTAATTCCTTTATTGTTCAAAAAAAATCTACCTTTTGTTTAAAAGTGTTTACTGAAGTAGCATCAACTACTTCACTGGGCAAGGAATTCCACAGATTAACAACCCTCTGGGTGAAGAAATTCCTTCTCAGTTCAGTCCTAAATCTGCTCCCTCTAATCTTGAGGCTATGCCCTCTTGTCCTAGCTTCACCTGCCAGTGGAAACATCCTCTCTACTTCTATCTTATCTATTCCCTTCATAATTTTATATGTTTCTATAAGATCCCCCCTCAATCTTCTGAATTCCAATGACTATAATCCCAATCTACTCAGTCTTTCCTCATAAGCCAACCCCTTCAACTCCGGAATCAACCTAGTGAACCTCCTTTGCACCCCCTCCAGTGCCAGTACATCCTTTCTCAAGTAAAAACACACCTTCCCAGTGAAGCAGCACCTTACCTGCACTTCGTAGAATCCCTACAGTGTGGAAACAGGTCATTTGGCCCAACAAGTCCACACCACCCCTCCAAAGAGCACCCACCCAGACCCATCACCCTGCCCTTTCCCTGTAATCCTGCATTTCCCAAGTCTAATCCACCTAACTTACACATCCCTGAACACTACGGGCAATTTAGCACGGCCAAGCCACCTAGCCTGTACATCTTTGGACTGTGGGAGGAAACCGGAGCACCCTGAGGAAACCCACGCAGACACGGTGAGAATGTGCAAACTCCGCACAGACAGTTGCCCGAGGGTGGAATCGAACCTGGGTCCCTGGTGCTGTGAGGCAGCAGTGCTAACCACTGAGCCACCATGCCACCCCTACATGGCAGATATTTAGTCAGGAAAGCTCCAGTGTGCATCTTACTCAAAAACAGTTTTTTTCTGTATTGGAAAACAGAGAGAATGATGATTCACCTGGGTTATACAGCCAGAGGTCAGCTGCACAAGAGAGGAAGAGCAATAGTGGCAGGAGACGCAATAGTGAAGGGTACAGATAGGCATTTTCTGCAGCCATAGATGTGAGTCCAGAATGGTGTGTGTTGCCTCCCTGGGGTCAGAGTCAAGGATATCACTAAACGGCTGCAGGTCATTCTGAAAAGAGAGGATGAACAGTCACAGATCAGAGATCGTATTAATATCAATGATATAGATTAAAAAAAGAGATGTGGTTCTGAAACAAGAATTTAAGGTGCTAGGCAACAGATTGAAAAACAGTAGTGTTCTTGAATATGAAAATAGGTGGACAGAGTAGATGAACGTGTAGCTGAAGAGTTGATGTAAAAGGAAGGGCTTTAGATTCCTGGATCACTGGGTCCGTATCTGGGAAAGGTGGGATCTGTATAAGTATAATGGGTTGCACTTGAACTGGAATGGGACAAACATCCTCGCAGAGGTGGGTTATTTGCTAATGCTGTTGCTAGGGTCTAAACTAGTTTGGCTGCGGGACGGGATGCATTGTGGAGGTACAGTAGGGAGTGATGCATAGACAAGTATAGAAGAAAAACCAAATCAGTCTGGAAGGAAGAATGTAAGCACAAGGAACCATGGTAAGGCCGAATGGCATTTAGTTTAATGCACAGATTCTTATGCGTAAGGTAGATAAGTTCAGGGCGTTTACTAATACATGGGAATATGATATCATCACTATCACAAAGGCAATGAATGGTTGTAAGCAGGATGGGATTGGCAGCTCATATTCTGGGATACAGAATATTCAGGTGAAGTGGAGGTGAGAGTTTCAAAGGGGAGTGAGAATTGTGATACTGATAAAAGGAATCAATTATTACAACAAGTGATGTTATCTTGGAAGGCTCCTCAAATGAATTGCTAGCACTTAAAAACAAAAAGGGAGCAATCACCTTGTGGGGAGAACTGTATAGACTCCCAAATAACCTGGGAGAGATAGAAGGACAGATATTCAGGCAAATCTTGCAACAGTGTTAAATAATAGGGGTATCAAAATAGGGAATTTTGTCTGCCCCAACATTAACTGGGATAAACAAAGTATGAAAGGTTTAGAGGGAGTGGAATTCTTGCAAGGTATCCAGGACAGCTTTTAAATCCAGTGCATAGAAAGTCCTACAAGAAAGGGGGTGGTGCTGGATATAATTTTAGGGAATTAAGCCAGGCAAACATAGAAATGTCAATGGGAGAGCAATTTGGTGATAGTGAGTATAACACAGTAAAATGTAAGAGAGTTATGGAGAAGGATGAAGATGGTGCAAAAGTAAAGGTTCTGAATTGGGAAAGGCAGGATCTGGTGAAAGTAGACTGAGAACAGCTACTTAAAGGAAAATCCACATCAGAGCATTGGGAGTCATTCAAAAGGAAATAGAGAGAGTGCAGGGCCAATATGTTCCATAAAGGTGAGGGTAGAACCAACAAATCCAGACAAAAGATGAATGAGATTGGATAAGGAAATGAAAGGAAACTTATGGCAGACACTGAGGACTCAAAACAACAGAAACCCTAGGAGTGGGTTACTTAAAAAAGAAATTAGAAACGCAACGAGGGGCCATAAAAAAAGCCAGCAGATAAAATAGAGGAAATCCAAAAGCATTTTATAAGTTGATTATAGGCAAGAAAATAACTAAGGAAAGAGTAGGACCTAAAGTGGCAATCTAGTAGTGGAGCTGGAAGCCATAGGTGAAGTTCTAATAGAGTACTTTGTATCTGTATTCACTAATAGAGAAGGACAATGTAGGTATAAAAATCAGAGAGGGGTTTGGGAGGTATTTAAATAAACTAGGATCGAGAGAAAGGAGATATTTTGCAGTTTTCGCAGACTTAGAAGTGAGTAAATTCCCATGCCCAAAAGAGATGTGTCCCAGGCTGCCATGGGAGGCAAGGAGGAACTTGTAGGGACTCTGACATTAATTTTCAGACTCTTTAATCACATGAGAGGTGCTAAAGGACTGGGGACAGCTAATATGGTATCATTATTCAAGAAATTTAAGATTTAAAGCAGGAAAATATAGGCTAGTAGTCTAACATCAATTGTAGAAAAACTATAGAAAAATGGACAGAATTAATCTCCACTTGGATTGGCAATGATTACTGATGGATAGTCAGCACGTCTTTGCAAGGAGGAGATCATATCTAACAAACTTCATTGTTGTTTTGAGAAGGTGATTAGATGTGTAGATAAGGGTCGTGCAGTTGATGTAGTCAACGTGGACTTCATTAAGGCTTTTGACAAGGTCTCACATGGGACAGCGATCAGGTATCTAAGAACCCATTGGATTCAGTAGAATTTGGCAAATTGGATCCAAAGTTGGCTTCATGGCAAAAGGCAAAAAGAGATGGTTAACAATTATTTTTGTGAGTGGAAACCTGTGTCCAGCAGCATTTCGAAGGACTTGGTGTTGAGACACTTTAGTGTACATTAATGATATGGACACGCATTTGGGACGTATGGTTAGTAAGTTTGCAGATGACGTGAAAACTGGTGATGTGCTAAATGAATCATAAGACAATATGGATGGGTGGTCAGAGGGCAGAACAGTGGCAAATGGAATTTAATTCTGAAAAATGTGATTTCTCTAGGGGGACTAACAGGCTAAGTAATACATGATGAATGATAGGACCTAGGAAATACAGAGGACCAGAGGAATCCTACTGTGTGCAGTTCCAGTCATTGCACTGTAAGAATGTTGTGATTTTACTCGGAAAAGTTAGAGGAGATTTACCAGGACAGGACTGGAGTGGAATGGTTCAGTTATGAAGAGGGACTAAATAGGCTGGAGTTGTTTTCCTTAGAGTAGAGAAGGCTGAGGGAGTACCTGATTGAGATGTACTAAATTATGAATGATATAGATAGGGGAGATAGGAAGGTGCTGAATTGTCCTGTAGTGTCTAGAGCTGTGCAGACTAGGTGTCTTAGCTATGGTAAATGTAAGGTTACAGGGGTAGGGTGGGTGTGGGTCTGCATGGGATGCTCTTTGGAGGTTGGTTCAGGCTCGATAGGCAGAATGGCCTCTTTCTGCACTGCAGTGAATCTATGATTCGAGAACTTTTAGGTTAGGAGAGGGATAAAAAAAGACAGTGAATGTAGATTTAAGGGGCAGGAGGTTTAGAGTAGACTTGAAGAAAGTTTTTTATACCCACAGTGGTAGGGCTATCTGGGAAAAAAAACTGCATGAAAGAGTAGTGGAAGCATGAACCTTCACAACATTTCAGGAATATTTAGATGAACATTTGAAATACATAGCATACAAGGTTATGGATAAAGTACTGGAAAATGGGATGTACAGCGCAGAGATATTGGGCCAAAGGGTCTCTTTAATTCTATGACTCTGTAATACTACTGTCATATGTAAGATATGCTGCATGACAGCAGAAACTATATGGGGAGAATGAGAGAAACAACTGATAGTAAAAACAAATAAAAAGAAACACAGGACTAGAGAGCAGGTGGTAAACAGAGACAGCTACAAAAAGAAAAAAAGTACTTTTTGCCTATGAGCAATGCCATGGAAGTCCAGCTTTACAATACTTAAATTATAATACAACCTCAGGATTCAGGAAACACTTCCAAACTCAGGATTCAGGGAGCATTCCTCAACTCAGGATTCAGAAACTTTTTCCAAATTCACTCAAGGTTTATTTGCAAGGTTTATGTTGTTACTGGTAACATTACAATCATATTCTTCCTACCTATTCATTAGGCCATATTTAGCACAAAAGAAACCAGAATGGTTTAAAATAAATTAAAGAAATGATCGACTTGATGCGTAATCTATTCAGAAGTGAGGCCCAGTGTTTAAAGCTTAATTTAACCTTGGCTGCTATTTTTAAACTAATGTTTGCTGCTTTCTTTCTTTCATACTTGAGGGCACAATGAACCTGTATGAGTACAAACACATTCTGACACTTATGCAAACACTGAAGTTATTCTGTCACCACAACGTGCCTTTATAGAATTAGCCTAAATCCACATTGCTCCTGAGAACAAAAATGGGAACTCTGATTTACCAGATACTTTCCTGACCAAGAAGCTAGAGGCGAAAGATTATATAGGTTACATTACGTCTGTCTCCTTCTCTCACAAATATCTCAGTACCTGCTGATTTTATTGCCACTAAACTTTCATTCTATTAATTTGTATTGCTGAGGGTTATTCGTCTGGAATGATCGCATCCCAGTAGGTGGATGATGGCTATGACTACCCTATAGCTCCTCTTCAGACCAATTAGGATCATGCTGCAGAGTTTGTTATTTGAATGAGCAAATGCACTACAATGCAGCATGGCCTTCTAGTTCCAACTTTTGACAATTGGCTTTTTCATATGCCATATCAGCAAGTTAAAAAAAAACAAGACTGAGACAAGATGCAGCCAAACTTTTGTTAGCTTGCAACCATCAAAGCTGATGTTGAAGCTGTTTTTCTTCCTGATTTGAATCTTTTTTTTCAATACTCCTGAAAAATGAACCCATTAAAGTGGCATTGCTGCTGTAATAACCTCGGTAAGTTTAGAATTGAAAATTACAGGAAGCAGTCCTCACAAATAGTTGCTAAAAATGGCCAGATGCATATAGTGCTTTTATTTTGTGGAGTTAATTTGTCTTCCAAATACAAAGGCAAAGAGATTGATATAGACACTTCCTTTTGGCTACCTTCAATGTTCCTGTAGAGCTGCCATATCCCTTTTACAATAAAGTGCTTGATAAAGTAGACATACATTATCCCCTGATTAAATTTTTATTATTCAAAAACCCTGCAGTAATGGATTTTACAGAAGGGGCCACTTATTACATTGGTGCCACTGTGCAGATGTCACTCACTGATTGAGTTTGAATATTTGAGACATAAGTGAAATTGACAACTCGGTCACTGGGAATATGATACTGGAACTTTAGTTGGAAGATTGATAAAAAATTTTGACTTGAAGAGAGGAACCTTCATTTTCATTGCAATATTGTGCTGTTTATTAGGAGGTTCACAGAACTGGAATTTGAACATTTATTGTTTCATTTTAAAGTGGTTGACTCCTAAAGCATGTGTTATGAAGACATAAACTGATTCAAACCAAATTTATGTCTCTTGAAATCTGTTCAAAGTTATGCTTACCGAGATATGCTAACATTTTATTCAAGTGCTTTGGTGCTCAGGTGGTCATCAAAGTGAGCAATGACAGTCCTTTTAAACAGTGTGGCTACTTTTTATTTCCATATATAAAATCATTAGGAAATCTTATACTTGACTCAGCATGTGGCACAATAGTGAAAAGAGTGGAGATATCAGAAAACGTAAATTATTGCTAGTGCTAAATGGAAGGGTTTATCAATATTGGCCAGTGCTCAGTCTAAAGGGAGAAATATAGTAAGGAATATGATTATCGTGAGCAGAGCCATGTAATTCTGAGACACCAAGTACAAAATGGTAAGAGTGGTGGGCTATGCACTAGCAAGTGTTGCTTTTGTATTCTGCAGGACACAAGGAGAAAACATACAGAGAGCACCAAACCTAACTATCTTAGTAAAAAATAAAGCAAAACTTCCTCACAATATCTAGCCTTAGCAGCAAAGCACACTGCTCCACATTGATGTTTTTTTGGCAGAGTCGGGGGAGGAATAGAATAGTCATGACCTTCTTTGGTGGAGTAGAAAAAGAGAACATTCTGGGTCAGAGCTAGGATGTGATACTTTTCTTTGACTTTCCCATGTTACAACATAATGCCATTTTTTAAATAAGTTTATTGATTAGACAATTAGTATTAACCAAATACTGCCATGATATTGAAGAAAATTATTAATTGATCGATAGAGTGAGCTGAGTGTATCATAATTGTCATGTTTATTCACAGCAGAATCAGTAGATGTTTGGCTACTCCTCTGGTTGTGAAATTCAACATTTTTCTTCTTTACATTTTGGGCACAAAATAAAGGGTAGGAAGATACATTTTTCTCAACTGATCTCATACACCCAATTATCCCTAGAGAGAGAGGGGTTGTACAATGGCATGGAGTTGACTTTTATCAGTGTCTAACAACTGCTTTGCAGACAGCAATTGGGGTCCTAGGCTGGATGTAGAAATCCACTTGAACTTTATGTACGAAAAGGAGAGATGTGCATCATGCCTTGAGTGACTGAACTAGCAGCTGTTAAAGGGACTGCTGTTTAGGCCACTTAACATTCAGCCTCGGAATGTTTTACAATCCACATATCTGTAAGACAGGAGGAGTAGGAATGCTTCTCCTGTCTCCATGAAAATATTGTGGACTGTTGCCAGTCTGGTAACACACCCCTCTTTTACACTGACTGCATCCAGGATGCACCTGGAGGTTGCCTTGGCAGTAGAGCTTGTTGGAATTGGTGAAATCTTGATCAGTGACTTATTTAATATTCTGCATTAGCATCTGTAGCATGCCTCTTCAATGCAAACCAGGCCCAATGTCAAACTGTTGTTCATTGGCTTGTGAAGCTATCACGAATCCAAATTCTAGGCCTTTTTCTCTATACATCTGAACAAACTTAGGTACACAATCTAAAAAACAGCAACTACAAAACTCATCCTATAAGTTATATACTGCAACTGATAGTCTCCCTCACATCCAGAACTGGATTCTATTGTTCTCACCAGAGTGAGGGAAGTGGAATGTGAAGTGCGTAGTATACTCAGTCCCAATCCCTTCCACTTCATCATGGCAAGTTAAGTATTGGCCAGCCAATTAGCATCCAGCTGGTGAAAATATCAGTCAATTAGTGCGTGGAGGGTGTTCTGGGTCCAATGAGTGGGATATCCAAGGGGAGAGGAGTTAGCCTGTGAACTGGAAGTTATCAATTTACAGGCCCAATTCCATCATACACACTCCTCATTTGTTATGTCAGCTTATAAATACTGGAGGAATGTAGTCCACTAACAGCCAAACACTGTTACATTTAACAGTAGACTCTACTGTAGCCATCGTCTCATTTACAAACCTTTCATCTGCGCTTGTAAATCACTCCTAATATGTTTCCCATCCTATAATGAAGAATGGAATGAACAATGAAACATGATTTTTAACACATTCATTAGATTTTTTTTCCCCAAAAGATATGCAGGCTTCTGAATTTGGCACCTTTTTGGCTTCCATGTTAGTGGAGACTATTGGGATAATGTCAGATTGCAGATCTAACCTAATCATGCTATATTTTATGTAAGCACCCAGGGGAGTGACTCACCATAAAATCCAGCTCCCACTAACTTACCATTAGCAGCTAATATATAATATTCTTTACATAAATAATCAGTTCATTCCATACGATTGATATATGCAATTAAGTATTTAGTTATTATTGTAGTCTGAAGCACACTATCTTTATTCACACATATGAGCGATTTTAAGCCAAAATCCACGAGGTGCACTTTGGAAAACTGAACCTGTCACGTAATGAGTTTCATAGAGTCCCTACAGTGCAGAAAGAGGCTGTTCAGCCTATTGAGTCTATATTGGCCCTCGGAAGAATATCCCACCCAGGTCCAACACCCACCTTATCACCATAACCCCATATTTACAATGGCTAATTCACCTAGCTTGCACATCACAGGACAATATAGCATGACAAATCCACAGACAGTACACATCTTTGGACTGTGGGAGGAAACTGCAACACCCAGTAGAAACCCATGCAAACATGGGGAGAATGTGCAAACTCCACACAGACATTCAAACAAGGCTGGAATTGAACCCTGGTCCCTGGTGCTGTGAGGCAGCAGTGCTGACAAATGTGCCACCATGCCGTCATGTTTTGCTTAACATTAATTCAAGCTGAATTAAAAGTTTCATTCAAAAAGGCCACAAAGATGCAAGTTATTGAAATTAAAATTATCTTAATGACACAGATTGAAGCAAGATAAAAATCTGACCAGATATGATTAACACTTCATGGAAAGCATGATACAGTTGTTCCATTATCCAGCCTGATACTCCTCTTCTTGAATAACATAACTTCACCCTACTTCTAATTTTCAATGCAACAATTTGATTACCTCTGTGTAAATGGTGCAAGCTAAATCAGAAAATTCACTTCACCCTAGATTTAAATAGAATTAGTCATCACCATGTTTTTTAAATCTATTTTTAACAAAAATAATGCATAATAGGATAATGAGGGTGGGGTGGGTTTTGACTTTCACCACACCTTTTACAATCTCACATGAAATCAATATAAGTTCAAATCAACAAACTAGCTGGTTTCCTAAATGGACATGTTTTAGTTCACATCAAATCAAATGATAGATGTTGTCATTTATTTGATGTTAGACAAACTGTCAATTCAAAGACTTCATGTAAACAATAAAAACAAGATAAACAGAATAATGATTATTGGGGAAGCCACTCCCTTTATGTTTCTGTGGTCACTGGACTGTAAAGTATTTGAACTTGTCATCCATACAAATAGTGAATGGAATTAGTTTTCTTTAAGCTTGTGAGATGAAGCAAATAAAGCACTTAGAAAAATAAAATCAAGAATATGCAGTTTTTAAAGAATACATACAAGAAAACATAGAGTGTGCATCATGGTTACTAATATGTGCAGCTTGCTGTACATTGTTGTGCACATATGTGTTCATAATAACATAATAATTGCAAAACTGTTGATGCCACATTCTGCGGAAATGTATATCATGTTGTTGTCTGCTGTCTTTTAATGGTTAACAAGAGAACAAAGAAATCAATCTTATATAAACTGTCATTGAGACTTTTAGAACTGAGTTCAGGTTGAAGAGGAATAATATTCATTCATTCCTGTTCTGGGAGTGAAATGTAAACCTAATTCATGTCACAGTTGCTACTAGTATAACGATATCTACTAGCACTATCGGATTCCTATCATGCCACTGGTTTTGTCTATCACTTTCGGTAAAGTTTCATTAAACTGATTATGAAGATCTATTCTGGTGTTAGTGTTTGAAACTTGATTTGTCCATTTTGTCAGAGCTTGAACCGTAAATCAACATAATCATATCCTCACCAACATAAGTTCAGAATATGAAACATTATTGTTACATTTATCAGAACAATTAATGTTTAACCAGCTTCTTTGACTCTACATGTTGAGGGTGCACTTTGAGAATAAGTAAACTGCGGTGGATACTTGCACAAGAAAAATGTTCAAACTTTCATATTCTGACACAGTAAGTCTACAATCATGCGAGGCTGAAAGCTTGGTAGAAAAGAAAAAAATCAATAATTTGAAGCAAAGATGGATTGAGGAGTAATGGTTTCACTTTTGCCTTCTACATCAACATACAGACTAATTCATTCTCAAAGTCCCTTTTTGACATATAAATAGAGCATTTTCACAGAGGTAATCCTTAGAGATGTGGTTCAAAATTAACAAAGCATTTGAGTTCAGTAAGTTATTTTCGAACATTTGACCATGCTGGAATATTTGAGTATTTTAACAGATATGTAATTCCCAATAAATGTAATATAATTTAATAGTTAACATCAGTTCTGGAACAGATTTCCAAAAAAAAAACAAATAGAAAGTGGTGTTAATCCGACTAAGAAGCTCAACTGACCTGTAACTCGATGACTCATATTCCTGTCTTTTCAAATTTGAATTGACAAACTTTTGTGAAAAATATCGCCATTTATGCTTGAGTAAGTGGCAAAAGCTCCAGTTAGACATATACATCGCTACTATTTTAAAGAATTAAAACCTTTAAAGAAGGAAAATAAATCAAATATTGCTGTTCTATGCAGATAAAAAGCTTTACGACAATGGATGGGGATGGATGGGGGTGTAATCATTGCAATTTACGGACCGAAATACCTTCAAAGGGAGTGAGATTAGAGCAGCAATGAGATAATGTAGAATTTAAAAGTTTTAAATTAAGAAGACAAAATAATCACATTACAAATATATGGCAGGGTCAATTATACAGCCTGGAAGATTTAATATCAGAATGGGGCAAATAGATCACAGGATTAGACAACTTGAAGAAAACAGTTGTTAAGGTATGGAACTGCTTCAAATGTAAATACCAAATCACAAACTGATCAAGTAAAGACACTATTATGTATAACTATTGATGTTATAATGTGGTAAAACATAAAAGAAGGCTCTGCTACTTTTGAACAAGTTCTACAATATTTTGAAAATTACTTTATGACAGAACCAATAAAATTCTTGAAAAGTCAAGATTTAAAAGAAGAGTTCAGCATTGAGTGGAGTCTGTGGATAATTTTATTAATTATCTCTCCTGGCTAGTGAAAAAGTTGGACTATTGTTCTTTTAAATCAGAATATGTAAAAGACAGAATTGTTGTGTGAATTATTGATTGGGCTTTTTCTGATTTATAACAGCCCAAGCAAGATTCAGCTTTGGAGGAAGATTATCAAGATTCTGCTGATAGCAGAAACAAGAAAGAACCACAGATAAACCCTAACAGAAGAATGACAGCATTATCTCAGAAGAGCAACAGAAACTATCCACTTCATTCAGTATAAACGTTTCTGAAAAGACATGTGACAAACCAATACAAAGGGAAGGCTAAACAGCAGATACTAAGGCTCAGCGTCATGCTGTGGAACAAAAAAGCCATTCATACGTAAGTTGTATTAAAAGAATAGTGTGTATATGTGTGTATAAATTATGTATACATTATATACATAAAAGCTATAGGCCACTTCGAGAAGATGAGGGATGCACCTCCACCTCATGAGGGATGCACACATAGAGCAGCAAAAAGTCAAATAACTACTTGAATAAAGATGTTCATGCAATAGAACCACTAGCATCAGAAAAGATTCTCAGTGCATTCTCAGGGAAAATTGTTGATCCACAGATCTTGAGTTTAACAGAACCAGTTTATCTTAATGGACTTCTTATTAATTTTAAACCTGAATCAAGGCAGACGTCATGGTCTTACTATATTGAAGACCATGGTTGAACAAAGAGAAACTACAGCCTGCAAAGGTGAAACTGAGGTTGTAGACTCAAAAACTTTAAAGATGAAACTGTGTGAACCAGGCGGCATAATTTTCAAGAGTTAAGGTATGATACAAACAACTGTGCAACACAAACAGCATAAGAGTGCAGAATGTATACATGATTTACAATTAACATTGCTCACATTTAGGCTTGGCCACATGTCTTTACCTCAAGATTCTTGAAATAGCAGAAAGTGTTCAAAGGTTTCCAGAAAAAAATGAGAACAGGTTAAGAGAAAGAAATTAAGTTATGTCTGATCAATTTAAAGAGAAACCAGTCAATGAAGAACTGGTCCAGTGGAAACTGTTATTGTCCAACTGATCAAGGGCCGCTTAGTTGAAGATTTCAATGGGCTTGCTGGACTCCTGGCAGAATCCAGAAAGAAGAAGTAACCTATTGACATTACTTATGTTTGCATGATAGAATTATTTCATACTGTTAACAGGAAGAAAATCAGTAACTATGCAAGAGTAGTGGAAATATTTTCTATTCTTATCATCACTGAAGAATGATCAGGTATCAGAAATAATGGAGCTTATGAACAGAAGCAAACACTGACAACAAGAATGAATAGTACAACTACTCAGCTCATTGAGAAATCATTAACTGAAATTGTTCAGACCACAGGTCTGTCTAGAGAACAATTGAATTTGATGTCAGATGAAGAGATGACACTAGTTCAGGAAGAATGTATCAATTTTTTATCTTCCAAAGCTGAATCTTCAGTAACAGTGATGGAGATAATGCTAAGTTGGCAGCAACTCTCTGTTCCAGGACTAAGGATTGGAACATGTTTGGCATATACCACTGGTATGCTCACATCCCCATGACAATTGGTCTCTAGTCCAATATAATCCTTCTACTGTCCAATGAAATGTGTGGATAGAAGCAATTGGCTACTCAAAACACATCAATGATCAAATACACTTCATTTCAAATCAGGCAAGTGATTGTTCTTTGTGATATTATCTTTCTCATTGCTAAATTAAGTTACAATTTTAGTAGAAATATTAACATTACAAGTTGAAGTTATAAAGGGGTGGCAATGGCCTATTGGTATTATCGCTGGACTGTTAATCCAGAGACCCAGATAATGTTCTGGGAACCTGGGTTCGAATCCTGCCATTGCAGATGGTGGAATTTGAATTCAATAAATATCTGGAATTAACAGTCTAATGGTGACTATGAATCCATTGTCAATTGTTGGGAAAGATCCATCTGTTTCACTAATATCCTTTAGGGAAGGAAACTGCCATCCTTCCCTGGTCTGGCCTACATGTGACTCCAGACCCACAGCAATGTGGTTGACTCTTAACTGCCCTCTGGGCAATTAGGGATGGACAATAAATGCTGGCCTAGTCAGTGATGCCCTCATCCTGTGAATGAATAAAAAAAACTTAGGAATTTGATATGAATACATCCAGCATTTATTTGGTCATATTTACCACGATATCTTGCAGGTTTTAATAGAATTTAGACAATAACAACTTTTTTTTAGTTATTTCAGAAATATCTTTCAATGTTAAAAAAAGGCCCACATTTCAGAAATCCTACCTCAATATATAAAAAAAATATAAGCAGTGGACGAAACTTCAAATTATATTTTGTAAAGATACCGAAAACATCTATTTGCATGTGGTAAAGAAACCCGTTCTGAGTTGGAACTTAATTGCTTCAAACTTTACTAAAAAATAAGTTAAGTTAATGGATAGGTTAATTGCACAGTTGTATTAATGTGATATGTGAAAATATGATGGAAAACATATCTCTTTTCCACACTTGTCCTTAATCTCAATTGAACTGCTTTTGCAAGTGGCGTTAAGCAGAAAGGAAATTGTAGTCAACAAGCAGGGGTAGCTGAGGTAAACCAGTTACAGGCACACTTCAGTGTTTGTCCTATGTGTGTCAATGGTCTGGTGACACTTTACTCGTAAATTGTTGTGAGATTCACAGAAATGACCGTGGAGAGATAGAAAGAAGGATAACTTAGAAAGATAAAATTCCTTTAATATATACTGTATTCACCCAACTGTGATTAGAAAAATTACGGTTATCAACAAAGAAAGACATTTTGCTAAATTCCTGGGGCTCTCCACAACTATTTTGCAAGTGAGTAAAAATCCTGTCTCCAGGATGTCTCTTGCAGCTGCACTGTAGCCCAGACAGGAAGTTTTGCCCATATTGTTAATGCTTTGTCATCATTTTGTTTTCACTGGCTGTCAGCACACTTCCAGATCAAGAGGATGGCGACACATAAAAATGGAAAAAACAGAGCAATTCATTAATCATTAAAAAAGAACAACTGGCTGTTTTTGCTATTGACTGCTGCTCAGCTTCCAGACAGTGTAATAAACACTGTAATAATAGCTCTGTGGGGAAGTGGGTTCATCTTTTCCTGTTTTTGTACCCAAGCACTGAATCACCAGCTGATAATCTAGCTCACGATCTCTAATAGGTGGATTATTTGTTACATTAATGTAAAACGTTTAATTTTTAAAGCATGACTAATAGAATACTATAAAAACAATATACAGTTCTGTTTTGAACATATTTAAATGATAAAATTATATTGTATTTCAGTTGAGATTAGATAAAACGTGAAGCCCAGCATCGGGAATCACAGATCTGGGTCTGACAGATGAGACACAAGGGATTGGTTACGTATGTTATGTTAATGTTATGTTATGTTATGTCATTTGTACCTCATTAGATTAAATACAAAGCTCTCCCACATTTAGTTATTTCATGGAAAAGTTGAAACTATCCGCCACAGATAAAGATTTGGTAAAAAATTCCCAAATCCCTACCATCTTGTAATTCAGTGATTCTCAAGTTCTTTTTACTTGAAAAACAGGATTAATGAGATAACAGGGTGTAGAGCTGGATGATTTTCTGAAGAAGGGTCCAGGCCCGAAACGTCAGCCCTCCTGCTCCTCTGATGCTGCTTGGCCTGCCCGAAACGTCAGCCCTCCTGCTCCTCTGATGCTGCTTGGCCTGCTGTGTTCATCCAGCTCTACACTTTGTTATCTCAGATTCTCCAGCATCTGTAGTTCCTACTATCTCAAAAGGATTAATAATCACTTTCCAAATAGTAGACAGTGAAATGGGTGTGTCAGCTTCTGATTGCAGAGTCTCATTGCATTGTTACATATACCGAGATACAGTGAAAAGTACTGTTTTGTGTGGTATACAGGCAAATCATAACTTACATAAGTACATTCGGGCAATAGAGCAGAATGCAGAATATGGTGTTACAGTTACAAAGAAGGCATAGAGAAAGATCAACTTTAAAAATGAGATGTCTGTTCATAACGATAGGCAAGAAGCGGGGAAGGGACTGGCACTTCAGACCCATGCACCTGATATTTGGACACCTGGCATGGAGAGGAGTAGGACAGCTTAGATCCTCATTGATCCATTCCTGGTCCTGACGGCCTGCTCTCTTCCATGATTATGTCCATGTAGAGCCGTCCTTGGAGATGGAGCATGCCATTTCTACTTGTATACTTCAGACTGCTGTGAAAGGTAGGCATAACAGGGGCTGCAGTGCACTTCTGCCCCTCAAAGCAACATTTTTATTTAAATTTCCTTTGATGTTTTGATTTTTTTCTACAGTGCCCCTTGTGAGTTGTTTACATTAGTTTTGTTTGAATTGGTTATTTTAACACAGCAGACACAGTGTACTATGACATAATATACCAATATGCTATGACACAGTATACCAAAATTATTAGCTTTATTCAGCTTGCAGTGCATATTGTCATCCTGATAAAATATTGCAAGTAGAAGAATCTATTTAATGCTGCAGTTATATTGCAGGAATCATTTGACTTTGGTGTCTATCTTGGAAGAAATGTTACTTGGCTTGAGGTAGAAAGCAAAGCAGTTTATAGCCCGCAACCCTTGACTTTGGCTGGCACGTATCTTCACTGGAATCAAGTCGACAGGATCTTTGGTCCTTTAACAAAGATTAAAAGAGCTAAATATCAGGTTGTGCCATCAATCAGACATGGGATCATAACTTGCAATCAACCTACTCCAATGCAGATGAAGGGGGAGGGGGCAGCATGCAGCGTGACTGAGTGTTTGCCACACTGTAAGTTTTCTCTATGTTTAACAGAAGCTCAGCAGCTTTCACTGAAGCCAGCTCTCTGCTTCAAGCCAGTCTGTTTGTCATAAAGGCAATATTCACTGAATGATAGCAAGATGCTTCTGAATACAATTGCTGCAGTGTTAAACAAAAGAAAATAAACACCAAGGCAGATAAAGAGCTCCAGAGCCAAGGACACTGGAGGTCTTATTGGTGGAGTTGGATAGGAGGCGATTGACTGTGGGTCTATAGAGGTTTAGGCATGGGAGCAAGAGGCACTCAAGGACAGCTGTCAGAAGGGATTGAGAGCAGATAGTCAGGAATGTCAATCCCCAGAGTTTAGACCTAAGGCAACAGTGTCACAAGGAGTCTAATAACCTCACAACGATGGTCAAGGTTATTTAATACATCTTGGCCTAATACTTTTACTCCTCATAACAACGTCCTCATACTATGCAATATACCACACTCCTGTCACTCACCCAGAAACATATGTATAACATCAAGATACTCCACGAACACATTGACCAATGCTACTAGCCTCACACCCACCTGTCTCTGTCTTCACATGTCAAGGTATTCTACAATGGCAGGCAAAATAGCAGAACACATTGCATACGATCACTGATACTCTTCTCTGATTTTCTTTTAAATCAAGACGGTGTTCAATAAAAGAGAACAGAACAAAGAAATGATACGTTCAAGAGACAACAAGGTGCAGGGCTGGATGAACACAGCAGGCCAAGCAGCATCACAGGAGCAGAGAGGCTGACGTTTCGGGCCAGACCCTTCATCAGAAAAG
>NC_063356.1:33233158-33297994 GCF_021869965.1 Rhincodon typus | reverse complement strand
AAAGCTGACCTTTCCTGCTCCTCTGATGCTGCTTGGCCTGCTGTGTTCATCCAGCTCTACACCTTGTTATCAAAAATGTACACATCTCTGGGCTTTTCTGGCAACTGTTCTCGATCCCAACAACTTTAGCCTGGTCTGGAAATCAGAACTTCTCCATGCTGAGATGTCAAGTAAAAATAACTACAGGGATCCAATGGTGTCATCAGAACTTAATCTACTTAGTTAAAGAGGCCCCTTGTCAGCAATGGGGAGGTGTCTTAGACAATTAAGATGGCATTTGGCCAGAACAGGGCAGAAATAAAGTGGATAACTCCTTGGCTACATTTTACCTACTTCCCTGTCCAATTCCCACAACTGTGGGCAGGAAAAGGAATCAAAATCAACTCTTTATTTCTAAATGGAAAATACCATTGTCTCTTTTATTATTTTAATATTTTTAAAATAATGACATGTATGGAGATTTTTTTTTCTTAAAAATGGTACTTAAAATACTGTAGATGAAATTTCTAAAGAGTTAAATTTCTTGCAGATTTGCTCGTTTATTGTTGAAGCATTTTTCATGTTCTACACACTAACATGCAGTACCTTCTCCACATTTGCAAGTATTTCAGTTCAAGAGCTGATTCCTTTTAAAACATGTACTTGAACAATCCAACTGAGTCTAAAATGTTAAACAGTCACCATAATGTCAGTGCGTTAAGGTTCACAAACTGAGCCTGCCACTTGGAACACGAGCACACACTTCTGTTGGGAATGATTTTCAAATTAAGCTTTGCAACTAAAAGCCTTCAAGCAATATTTACTGAGATGTCAATAAGCAAATCAAGAAATAAATTAGGAAACCTTCTTATGCAAGATAAAAACCACTCATAATTTACTAAGTCTGGACATACAGTAGGCAATCAGCATATCAGCAATTATATAGCCACAGCTGTAAGTTCAACTCATAGATGTGACTTTTGCCATTTCAGAAGAAGCTTGAGCATTGTGCTCACGCAAAATTGCTTCATTTATTCATTTCTGTTTATTTTTTGAGAAGAAAGTTAATTTTATTTTCCTTCACATTCCAACACAATAAGGTGAGAGATTATAACAAATAGTTGTCTTTGCAAATAGTTATTGATATATATTTGTAGCATCTTGCTATACTGTGCCCCTTGCACTTGAGAAGGTGGTGGTGAGCTGCGTTCTGAACACCATTGTCCATATGGTGGAGGTAGATCTCCGATGCTTATTCTGCAATGGTTTGATAAAACTGCGTGGCTGGCTACACCATTTCAATGGGAAGTTAAGACAGATTGTTTTGAATTCTGAGTCACATGTAGGACAGATTGTCTAAAAATGGTTCCTTTCCTGAAGTCAACCAGATGGATTTTATGACAAATACAGTTGTTTTGTTGTCAGTATCGAAGACTTTTATTCATGATTTATTTATTAGTTGAATTTAAGTTTCCCAGCTGCCAGGATGGAATTTGATCTTGTGTCTCCAGAGTATCTGTCAAGGCCTCAGGATTACCAGTCCAGTAATTCTACCATCTCCCCTATGAATCACTGATAGTGCTCTCATTTTTGCTGGCGTAGGTAGATGTGCTCTTGGATGACACAAGGTGGATAAGACTTGTACTGAGAGTCCTCTGTCCTTTCTCTTGCTCCCTCTGTGAGCAGCATGTCCTATTATTTGCTGCTTCTACAGCAGGTCAGTCTCATATTGCAGACCGAGGGGTGATGATAGTTTAGCACCCAGGAGCATTTTCTGCCCCTACTGATGTCATAATCTCCACATGTACACTGTGTTCCCCAATGTTTATCAGGTTGATGATGGCAATTTTCCATTTGATAAATTACAATGGAAGTACGGAAAAATTCCAAAACAATTCTCAAAGGAGTTACAGTGGACAGCAAAAAGAACAGCTTTATCAGCATGAGTCAGCCTGGAAAACAGAGTCACAACAAATCAGTCTGAGTATGGAATTTCATTGACTTTCCAATGTTCCTGGAAATTGTGTGTGTTTTCAGTTTCCAGTATCGGGGCCTCATGGTTTCATTAATTATTTTTTGGTGAATCCCAACTCAGCTGGATTTGGAAATTGTGACAAGGAGACAGTGCAGAACAAAGATGCTGCATGAAATGACTGGAGTTCTTCCAATTCTTGAGCTGCTTCTCAAAATCTCAGAAGCTTCAACTACTTGAGTTTGAAAATGTGTCTGAATTGGAGCAATAATCCTCATGAACAAAGCCAGGTTTAACAGAACATAACTTGATATCATATATCAAATCTGACCTCAGGACCAGATTTAAATAAGGATACTGCCAGTTTGGGTGCCCTGGGCTGACAGAAAGCTAGCTAAACAAGAAAATAGAGAACATCAATCTATCTAAGTAAAGAAAGACTGCATAGTAACAGGGATGAAAACTAAAGAGATGGAAATTTATAAACTGGAATAGGGACAAACATGTCTTACTACAGAGTGAAAGCAATATGGGCCTTGCATATGATTATGAAGCATTTACACAAACTTACAGATATATTTAATGGGAAGCCTGATAGATACAGAGAGAAAAAATAAATTTTTACAATTGTGACTGAGATAGTGACATAGATACCAGGATTGGTAGGTTAATTCAAATGGCCTATAACATTTAAGGGTGACATGGTGGCTCGGTGGTTAGCTCACTTACCTCACAGCACCAGGGACCCAGGTTCATTTCCACCCTCAGGTGACTGTGGACTTGTGCATTCTCCCTGTGTCTGCATGAGTTTCGGCTGGGTGTTTTGGTTTCCTCCCACAGTCCAAAGATGTGCTGTAGGTTGGCTATGCTAAATTGCCCATAATTTGCAGGCTAGGTGGATTAGCTAAAGGAAATATATGAATAGCATAAGGGGTGGGTCTGAGAGGAATGCTCTTCAGAGGGTCAGTGTGGATTTGATGGGCTAAATGGCCTGCTTCCACACTGTAGGAATTCTATTATAGATAATTACATATAGAATCAAGCCCAGAGGAAAGAAAAGTAAACTTAATATGGTTTTCATGTCATCTTGTAAGATTTTTCTACTGTCATTGGCTTTTTCTTAGCTTCATTTTTGAGTTTCAAAAAATCTAAAGCTTGATTCAACTGGTGATAAACAAGTTCCAGAAATACAACAGGAAATTGACAAGTATTTTACATCCTATGTAAGAGAAGGCTAGATTTTTGCCTCCCAATGAAGGCACGAGTCAGATTATGAAACACACAGTTTTATTTCTTGGAAAAGAATTTTGCTCTGTCTACCTGATTCCATTCCATTTTCATGCAGCCTTTTACCAGGTTGGGATTGATTCAGCTGCCAAGTGATATCTGGGGTTGAGCAACGTGAGTGTGGAACAATAATCTGAGAAGGCATTTCCTAGCATGAACGTCATATTGTATTATGTCTCACGGCTAGTGTGCTGTATACCATTAAGGGACATCCTCATGAGATCATCATCGTATCATAGCATGTGATCTGAGGGTCTAAGTACTCCATCTTAACTGGCACCACTTGAAGCACGACATGTTGATGGAAGCAAACTATTGTTTGCAATCAAACAGCTTAGTATTAGCCCAGACACAGAAGTGCCTGTGACTGAAACAGAGAAGGAACTATAGGAACCATCTATTGGATCGTTCTATACTATGTAATTCATGTTTGGTTCTTATGTTATGGCAGCTAACAACGCTATTATCTCATCAGGTACAAATACTCATGGGAGGCAAAAGTCCACATCATACTGATGGAACATGGCGAGACAGGGTAGGAAGGTGTCACGGGTAATCCGAGGGGACATAATAGGGGTAGGTTTGGAGTGACAAGGTTTAGGAGGCTTCCACACTGGCCAAGACTTGAGTTGTTTTATTGGAGAACTGTGGTGTGACTTATAACTGGCCTACCTCTGCACCCACACTTCTCATGCACTCCATCATTCCCTGCAAAATGCACTTGTTGATCATGACCTTAATCCGAAAAGGCAAAAGTCTCTGATAAAGTCACAAAGACATCAAGTGCATACTTTAGAAGATGCAGAAAGGCACATGAATCTAAGCCCAAATCTCCTTCGCTTTGGTCAGTCTGGAGTTACAGTGTCAAAAGGGAGTGAGATGAATAAACAATTTAGTTCTCGTTTATCACTATATAAGTGTACTTCCTCTGAGTGCGTTTGCAAAAAGAAGCAGGAAAGGATTTTACTTCAAAGTGTTTCTGTCACTATTGCAGCAGCACAGGTGCAAGCAAGGCTTTAGTTCTACAAAGTCACCATCTCCCACCCACCTAAAGTCCTCCCACTCCTGCCTGCACCACAACTAAAAGTTTGAAACTTCTTCCTGACATTGTGGTCCCAACATCTAGCGATGCTAAACTGAGCCAGCAGGAAATATTTTGATGTTCTGTGAGAAAAACAGTGCATGTCATTGTGACAGGTCCCTGCACAGGATTTTTAAAGGTTATCTTACTCGCAATAAAGTTGTTATGTCAAGTATCTCCACATTTTAGTGGAGGGAAGAGTAATTTTTTTTCATTTTATTCTAACTCTACATCACTTCACCAATCCTGGCAACATTTTTTAGCATCATAATATACTCATAATGTGCAGAAGAATACCTAAATGTGTGACCATACAATGGCTTTGAGACGTGTATTTTGTCATTTTTTTTTAGAATCTCTACAGTGTGGAAGCAGGCCATTCGGCTCATGGAAACCAGACCGACTGTCCAAAAAGTATCCCATCCAGAACCACCTCCCCCCTCACCCTATCCCTGGAACTCTGCATTTTCCATGCTAACCCACCTAACCTGCACATACCTGGGCATTACAGGATAAGTTAGCATGGCCAATCCATTTAACCCGCACATCTTTGGACTGTGGGAGGAAACCGAAGCACCCAGAGGAAACCCACGCAGACAAAGAGGGAATGTGCAAACTCCACACAGTCACCCGAAAATGGAATTCAACCAGGGTCCCTGGCACTTTGAGGCAGCAGTACTAACCACTGAGCCACCATACAGCCCTTCTTTTATGAAGAAAGGTTGAGGCAGAAGTATCGAGTGGTCTGCTCAGAGCCAATAAAGTAAACAGCTTGTGAGACTTTAGTTTTTTTTAAGTTGTAATAATAGAAGCAGCCTGAATGTGTGGGATCAATCTCCCACAAAACCAAAGTTTTTAGTTTAAGCTTTCAGTAGTTGCTGGGGTCTTGAAACTGGATGTGGAAGCTCTTATTCTTCTCTCTGTTACAGTTAAAAGCTATGGTTCTCTTCCCTGCTGCTACAGTTGCATGTGAGACAATCTATTTTACTGAATTTGCCTTTGTCAAGGGTGTGTTTATGGGGTGTTATGATATTGGAACAGTTAATTAGTTGTAGTTTATGTGCATCTTTTTGTTGAGCATTTCGATAGAGTTACAGTTAAGCCATTTCTTTTTTTAAATTTTGTCTGTATTTTAACTGTAGTGTAAAAATAAAGTGTGTCTTGCTTAAAGTCGATAGTCTGACCAATCAAACTGCATCTGGAATGCAACGTCTTACACTTACCTTTAAAATATGAAAAAATTAATGTCTAAGCTATCTTCCTAATATATTTTGAGGGAGTTTGGTCTGGTCAATAATAAATGCCTGAAATGAAAGAGATTTTAGAGAGAACACCGAGGAAAGGTTACTGGACCCAAAATGTTAACTCTGCTTTTTCTCCGCAGATGCTGCCAGACCTGCTGAATTTTCCCAGAAATTTCTGTTTTTGTTTCTGATTTCCAGCACCCACAGTTCTTTGGTTTTTTCCAAAGAGCTACAATTTGCATTACATTGTTTTTTCAACTGTTCAAGGTTAAAACCTGCCAGCTGTTATTGGTCACCATCATCCCAGTTTGTATTGCTGACATCATTTCCTTAGAATCTCATAGGAAACAAAACAGCTTCTTGTTCACTAGACTTTGACTGCACCTGCCCTCACCCCCAGATCTGACACACTTCCTCTGTGGCCGTAAATAGCAGTGCCTTTCCAGGACCCTTGCTGTAAAGTATAAATTGAAGGTAGGATTCTCCTGGTATGACTCACTGTCTTGGCTCACATACATCACACAGATCACTTCAGTAAGCTGGACAAATGAGTAGTGAAATCATAATAAATCAGGAGTCATAATCTTCAGGAAAACAGAAAAGGAAGAAATTTAAAGTTCTTAGAAAATAAATTACAAAAATATTACCAAGTTCACACTTACTGTACATGTCCTGTCCCACTGATAGGATTGACCAACTAAAGGTGCAGCACAATGGTATCCAGCCAGCATGGAACTGCCCTTTGAGTCCTCAACATTGACTTATGGCATCTGGTCAACATGAGCAAGGAAACGTATTGATTATTGTCCTCCCTCGTCTGATGAATCAATACTCCTCCATGCTGAAGATCACGTGAAGGAAGCACTGAGGGTGTCAAAGGGGCATAATGTACTCTGGGTAGGGAATTTCAGTGTCCACCAGAAAAACTGGCTCAGCAGCAGCACTTGAGCTGGTTTGAGTCCTGAAGGATATTGCTATGAGACTGGGTCTGTGGCACGTGGTGAAGGAACCATCAAGAGGGAAAACACATTGACTTTATACTTACCAATTTTCTGGCTGCAGACACATCTATCTATATTAGTATCGGTAAAAGTGACAACTGTACAGTTCTTGTGAAGCTGAAATCCCACCTTCACAATAAGAATAACTTACATTGTGTTGTGTGGCATTATGACTGTGCTAAGTGGGAACAGATCTAGTAACTCAAGGCTTGGCTACAATATGGGCGTCTACCCAACAATGTGAAAAATTACCTAGGTATGTCCTGTACACAAAAAGGACAAAGTCAACTGAGCAATTGCCATCACATCAGTCTACTCTTGAACATTAGCAAAGTGATGGAAGGTGTCATCGATAATGACTCAGATAGTGAAGCAGTCCTTGTTCACATGCAACAAGATCTGGACAATATCCATCAGTAGCAGAATCATACTCCAACACAATCTGCAACCTCATGGCCTGGCATATCCCCCACTCTACTATTGCTCTCCAGCTAAGGGATCAACCCTGGTTCAATGATGTTGCAAAGATAGAAATTTCTGGAAAAGCTCAGGAGGTCTGGAGCATCTGTGGAGAGAAATCAGAGTTAACGTTTCAGGTCAAATGACTCTTCTTCCGAACTATTTTTGTTTCTAATTTACAGCGTTCACAGTTCTTTTAGTTTTTGGTAAATGATGTTTGTAAGAGCAGCACCAACCATATCTAAAAAATGATGTGTCTACCTGGTGAAGCTACAAAGCAGGACTATTTTTGTGCCAAACAGAATTAACAGCAAGTGAGAGAGCTTAGTAACAACAGCTTAGTGGCTCCACAACCAATGAATCAGATCTAAACTCTATAGTTTTGCTATATCCCTATGTGGATGGTGGTAGATAATTAAACAACTCGCTGGAGGAGGAGGCTCCACAAATATCCCCATCATTAATGATAGGCCTGGGAGGGGCAGGAGTGGGCAGGAAGCGAGGTGGCATGGGCAGCACATCAATGTAAAAGATAAAGCTGAAGCACTTGCAACAATCTTCAGACAGAAGACCTGAGTGGATGGTCCATCTCAGCCTCCTCCACTGGCCTCCAGCATTACAGATACCCTTCTTCAGCAAATTCGATTCACGCCATGTGATATCAAGAAACAGCTGGAGACACTGGATACTGCAAAAGCTGTGGGTCCTGACAACATTTCCAGAAATAGTACTGAAGAGATGAGCTTTAAAACTCACCACACTGTTGCCAAGCTGTTCCAGTATAGCTACAATATGGGCGTCTACCCAACAATGTGAAAAATTACCTAGGTATGTCCTGTACACAAAAAGAAGGACAAAGTCAACTTAACAATTGCCATCACATCAGTCTACTCTTGAACATTAGCAAAGTGATGGAAGGTGTCATCGATAATGACTCAGATACTGAAACAGTCCATGTTCACATGCAACAAGATCTGGACAATATCCAGGCTTGGGCTGACAAGTGGCAACTGACATCCGTGCCACCCAAATGCCAGGCTATGACCATCACCTATAAGAGACAATCTAATCACCATCCTTTGACATTCAACGGTGTTACCATCACTGAATCCCCCCACTGTCAACATCCTGGGGGTTACCGTTAGCCAGAAACTCAACTGGACTCACCACATTAACACAGTGGCTACAAGAGCAGATCAGAAGCTGGGAATACTGCGGTGAGTAACTCACCTCCTGACTCCTCAAAGCCTGTCTGCCATGTACAAGGCACAAGTCAGGAGTGTGATGGAATACTCCCCACTTGCCTGGATGAGTGTAGCCCCAACAACACTCAAGAAGCTTGACACCATCCAGGACAAAGCAGCCCACTTGATTGGCACCACATCCATAAGCATTCACTCCCTCCACCACCGATGCTCAGTAGCAGCAGTGTGCACTATCTGCAAGATGCACTGCAGAAATTCACCAATGATCCTCAGACAGCACCTTCCAAATCCATTAACACTTCCATTTAGAAGGACAAGGGCAGCAGACACATGGGAACACCACCATCTCCAAGTTCCCCTCCAAGTCACTCACCATCCTGACTTGGAAATATATTGCCGTTCCTTCACAGTCGCTGGGTCAAAATCCTGGAATTCCATCCCTAATAGCATTGTGGGTCAACACACAGCAGGAGGACTGCAGTAGTTCAAGAAGGCAGCTCACCAACACCTTCTCAAGGGCAACTGGGGATGGGCAAGAAATGCGGGCCAGACATCGATGCCCACATCCCACAAATGAATAGAGAAAAACAAAATAATACTATCATGCAGCACCTGCTTTGCAATAATCTGCTCAGATACAGCCAGATTGAATTCTGCCAGGGCCATTCACCCCCTGACCTCACTACAGCCTTAATTCAAGCATGGACAAAAGAGCTAAAATCCAGAGATGAGGTAAGAGTGACAATCCTTGACATCAAGGTCTCATTTAACCAAGTTACATTGAGGAAACCTAGCCAAATATGAATCAAAGGGAACCGGGGAAAATCTCTTCACTGGTTAGGTTTATACCTTGCACAGAGGAAGATTGTTGTCGTTGTTGGAAGTCAATCATCTCAGTTCCGGGTCATCTCTTCAAGAGTTCCTCAGGGTACTGTCTTTGATGCAATCATCTTTAGGAACTTCATCAATGACCAGCCCCTCCTCATACTGTCAGATGTTCCCTGATGATTGTGCAATATTCAGCATCGTTTGTGACTCCTTGGGTACTGAAGCAGTCCAGGTTGAAATTCAACAAGATCTGGACAATATCCAGGCTTGGGCTGAAAAGTGACAAGTAACTTTCATGCCATACAAATTCCAGGGAATAACTATCTCCGACAAAAAACAATCTAAGCATTGTCTCTTGACATTGAAAGGCATTGCTTCAATTGAGTACCCCACTACCAACATCCTGGGGGTTACTATTGACCAGAAACTGAACTTGACTAGCCATATAAATATGATTGCTACAAGATCTAGCCAGATGCCAGGAACTGGTTGTGAGTAACTCACCTCCTGATGCCCCAAAGCCCGTCCACCACCTGTCCATCATAAGTCAGAAGTGTGATGGAATACTCCCCACTTGCCTGAATGAGTGCAGCTCTAACAACACTCAAGGAGCTTGACATCATCCAGGACAAAGCAGCCTGCTTGATTGACATTACATCCATAAGCATTCAGTGACCCCCCTGGCACTCAGTTGTAACAGTGTGTACTATTTACAAGATGCACTGCTGAAATTCACCAAAGTTCCTTGGACAACACCTTCTAAACCCACAACCAACTCCATCTAAAAGGCAAGGGCCACAGATATATAGGAACATATCTATATGCAAGTTACCTCCAACTCACTCACCATCCTGACCTGGAAATATATTGGTGTTCCTTTTGGGTTGCTGGTTCAAAATCCTGAAACTTCCTAACTAATGGCGTTATGGGTATGTATAGAACATGAACTGCAGCAGTTCAAGAAGGCAGCTCACTACCACCTTCTGAAGAGTAACTAGGAATGGGCAATAAATAATGATCCAGCCCATAATGCCTGCATCCCATGAATGAAAGAGTTTTCATTTGCCAGTAACGGTCTCATTTAAGCAGAATGAAATGAAACATATTGAGGGGATTGAATGACTGCATTCTTTAGTCACATAGTCCAATTATATCCTCTTATGTTATTTTAGTCATGATAAAACATTCCAGCAACTTACTTCATCTCATGTGTTTGGCGATTTATCTAGTTACAGTGAATATAATGAGATTTTAATAATTGGTGAATAATCTCTTTATCCTCTCTAAATTTAAGCTCTTCTGTTATTCAGAGCTCATGTGTCTTATTAAAGGTCTAAACTAGTTTTTTGTTACATGTTTATCCTTAGTGTATTGTTCCTCAATATTGAAGGAAGTATCAGTTAAATAAGTCCAAGTGTTCATATTTATCTAATAATTTCACAATTTTTTTGAAATAGCACCTGGCACATTTTAAAAGTGTGACATCTGAGAGCAACTGCTGTGTATCTTGAACCTGAAATTAATCATAAACTAAACTTACAAATTCTATAAGAGTCAAAAAAAAATTCAGTTGTGTTTAAGAACACCTCTGGATATTGAAAGAAAAGCTCTGGAAAGCTTTATTTTCATTTTTTATGTGTGCTGGCAATGCAGATATTCTATGAATTGCTTTGAACAGTGATCAGATACAGGCATTCTATATAAAAGTGATATCCAATTACTTTAATAATACTCATATCCAGAAAACACTATACTACTTATTTTTAGGACTGTTTCTGTGGTTAAACCACCTGGACATTCCAGAGTGAAGAGTGCTAATTTAATAATATGGTATTAAAATGCATTTTATCCAGAAGTACAAACACAAAATATCATGAATGCTGGAAATCTGAAATATAAACACAAATGGTAGAACAACTGATGAGGAAAAGTTGCTTGGCTGTTAACTTTGTTTGTCTCTATAGATAATGTCAGATCTGCTGAATTTTCCAATTATATTTTGCATTTGATTCAAAGTACCTAAGAGAATTTCATCTGTCAAAATAAACTAAATTACATGTTGACATTTAACTGAGAACAGTTGAATTGATTCTTAAATACGATAATGTTATGTATATGCATAGCATTTTTAGCATATCTTGTTTTATAATGAATCTATGAACCTCCTGGGTTTGTTTCATTACATTAAAGATGCGACAGCAAATGTGGGTTGCTGTTGTTGAATGCAGTTAAAAAAAAAACCTAAAGGACTTCACAGGAGCATCAGCAAACAAAAAATTGACGACAAGCACAGAAGCAGCCATTAGGACATGAGGAAAATTTAGCTTAAGATTTAAGTTGTAAAGATCAAAGAGGTAGCAATATTTAAGGAGTGAATTCCAGACCTTACTTCCAAGACAGATGAAAGCATGGCTGCTAATGGTTCCTGGATGATATTTGACTAGAGTAATTGTTTTATTTATTTTCAATTAATGCAAGGAATCTTTAACAGCTACCTGAAACAGGGACAGGGTTACCTCTCATCTGTAAGCAATATCTTAGATGACATTATAGAACTTCAGTGCTGCACTGCAGCACCAATCCATACCGTGGTTGATGGTATGCTCAGTTCTTCACTTCACCAAGAGTGACCCAAGCAACACACAGTAAGCAGTAATATTGGAGAAATAGATAAAAGTTGAATCAAGTTCCGAAAGTATTAAAACACAAAGCTTTTTATTTTCTGTCTTGCTAAATTGAGGGTGGATTGAAAGCGTCACAGATTTGATCTTTAGTTATATTAACAGAAATGTTCCAGTTGCTGCAGTGAAGTGGAGGGAATCAGTATAGTGAGCTGATATGGTCAGCTGATTCAGTATGGTAAGGCAAGGCTGACCTAATGGATTTTCCAGGATGAGTCTTAATTAACCACACACCAGATATTTCAGGACTAGATTGAGCTTCTAGCAGGCATTCACAAAAGATAGAGGTGGCTAACACCCCTCTTATTAACTGCTTTGGGCTACATGTGGTCAAAAATAGTTACAGCTTGCCAAGAGACATCAAAGACTTAAATTATGTTTTCATCCATTCCTTGCTTTGCATGAAGGGAAGGGAAATCTTGAGCAACACATAAAGATTTTGCAAACAAGTGTGGAGCCCATCATCAAATGGTGAAATGGTATAGCACCTGAACTTTCTTGTGAGTGTTGGTGACATGTAAATTGTGCTGTATGAGGTGGGGACAAGATGGATTCTATTTTTGTTTCTCTGGAGCACACATCTCTCTGGATTCTATTAAAGGGTCCATCTGAAACACTGAGCTGAATTTAATGATGACCCTGGGAACCAGAATCATGGTGTGTGTGTGTATGTGTGTTAATTGGGGGCAGAAAATGAAAGTTTGGAACTGTAATGGCAGGGTCAGGCTGAAAAAATAGATTGGTGGCATGACACTGGTGGTGTCAGTCCTCATATTGTCAAGCAGTGGATTCCTCATTGTCATACGTGGACATCCAAGGACCAATGACCTTAAAACTTTTTGAATTTAAGACAGCGGAGAATCGGAAACTCTTGACATTTGGTTCCAATTTTGTGTAAAGCTGGTATGCACTAGTTAAATTTGCACAGTTGTACCCGAGGTAATTGGTTACCTGTGTTGAACCCTGCGACACAGAGGAAGGAAGCAGGAGAATGGGATGGAAGTCTTCTCTAGTAAGGAGGTTTAATGAATGTGAAAAGGTTGCTGTGAGGAGTTTCAGTCAGGGACATGCAGGACTTGAAGATGACTTTGAGAGACAACACCAGGTATGGTCAAGGCATGAAAGTGTGCAGTGGGAACTGTCTGAAATCTTGGGAGTAATTGGGGTGGGTTAGGCATTGGTTTGGCTGTGAGGATAGGTCCAGTCTAAGGTTGAGATGTTCAAAGTTCTCATCGGGAAAGTCATAGGATCTAACAGAAACTTGAGGGGTCATACTGGGAGGTCCTAGCATCAGTGAAAGAATTTGAATGGGGATATGAGGAAGTTCAGCAAGAAAGAGATAGCGCGTCCACTTCCATGACAACAGCATCAAGGGTGATATGGGGTGGATCAAGGATTACAAAGGGAAGATGGTGCCATCTGTGGCAACATTGTACACTTTTCACTATACTCTTGCACTTGTGTACCCAAGTACATGTGACAAGAAATCTAAATCCACATCTCAATCAAAATTTCCTGCGACAATGGATGCCTAACAATTTATAGATTCAGCAGTTTTCTTTACCAGTATGTCAAACTCTATGCACTACAAAGCAAAAAACATTAACTAGTGCCCTTGAGTTCATCAGGTTTATTACATGAGGAGATACCAAGCAGACACTGCAATGGAACATAAACAAAATACTGCAGACTCTCAAATTAATAAACTGGAACAAAAACCACTGGAAAAGTTCATTCAAGTCAGGCAGCATCTCTGGAGAAACCGAGTAAAAAGGTATAATTTTCTTCCTATCTGGAGATGGCATGAAGGCCTCTTCCAGTGAGCTCAGTGACTAATTGATAGACAAGAAGATCAACTAGGGACCCTCTTGATTCCACACCAGTTAAGACTCTTTAATAGTTAATTAGCAACCGGTTAAGGGTCTAAACTTGTCACCAGCCTGATTACCTACCTTTCTTCCAGGCAAAGGAAGTGGGTGCTTTTCCAACAGGGAAATCAGTTATATCTGCTTCCCAAATTGGAAAGATGGGAATGCAGGGCTCCATTTGCCCCAATATAGGGCTAATCAGTGCAATAATGGAGGTCAAAATGGTGGTTGCTAAAAGCCAACCATTTGCCCTTGCCTCCAAACTCCTGACTCTATTCTCCCCATAAACCCACTCCATGAGATCCAAAAGAAAAATTTATCTTTGTGCCTTTGGATCACTTGAAGACCAAGCCTCCAGTGATGATATCTAGGACGCAGAGGTGGAACTTTAACATCAAGGACTGCAACTTGCTGGGAAGCTCCCTGGTCAGCTCTTAACAAACTGATTGGAGCTCAATCTGTGACCTATCTGACTGGTGGGGGACAGAGAGTCAGAAGCCACTTCCAATAACTCAGGCTGTAAAATGGAAATATTTCAGGCTAGGAACTGAAGAGAAATGCAGATGCAAGTGTTTCTATAGTGGAATGGGAAGCACAAAGGTGGTGCATGATAGGTTGAAGACAAAGGGAGAATAAATAAGATTTCACGATGGAAGGGCCACACAGGATGGGAATGGATATAGTGAAGAAGCGCAAATGGTGTCCAAATGAGGCATGAATTCCTACAACAAAAAAAAACTGAATGCACTGTGAAAGGGTAAAAAAAAAACACGTAAAAGATCAACCCAGCGAGAACAGGGGGAAAAAAACAAGAATCATGTGGGTCTGTGCTTATTTCCTGGGAAGCTTCTATAACTCATATATCTTGCAGTACTCACAGTTTTCCATGCTTTTCAATGTCTATGTCCAAACCTTTTTTATTCTTTCTTGAGATGTTGGTGCCACTGTCAATGCCCAGTTGACTGTAGGATCCTCTAATGGAAATCCATGCTGTCTCGTTATTGCACGTTTCTTGTGCCTGTATCAGTTTTCTAAATTTTCAGATGAATCCCGTGGATTTGGAAACGGTACCCATCTCTAGGCTACCATTACAACAGTGCACCACAGATTAATGTACACCCAATAACTCATTTTCCTCCCTTACACAATAACTGAATTGCCTTTTCTGTCTTTAGATCAATAATACGACAATCTTAATCCTCTGATGGGAGGAGCTATATGGTGAAATGCTTGCTGATCTTTCAACCCCAGTCCTGATTGACATGAATGAAATTTCCCCTGGCTGATGAATGCAAAGAATTTGGGGTGAAATAATTTTGGCTAGTTTCAACTGCATAGCTCTTATTACTGTACAGCAGCAAACTGCTTCTAGCCTGGGACTAATTGGCAGAATCTCTTTCTGATGCCGTGCAATGACAGTGAGTGGACATGGAAAGATTTTTAAAAACTCACACAGGAACAGAGGGTATTTTTGGGGTTGGGGTTGTTGTAATTGCTTGCATGCAGAACTGTGGGAGCTTTGGTCTCCTGTTGACTGGGGTTTACCTGGAATGGGAGGCACACGAAATAGGAGGAGTTTCATTCATTTCCCTCCAACATTGTAGAATGGAAAGAGCAGTTATGAGGTTAGATGATTTTTAGGCTGTTCGCCCCACTCATATATTTCTCTAATTTAAAAGCAAAACATTACTATCTGAAAATCTAAATGACAGGGTGTGCCACAGATTAAAGGTTTACAGGCACCTCACAACCAACTTGTGACACGTTCTTCTGAAACTTTGAGTAAAGGAATTAGAAGCAGTTTTATAAACACATCATGCCGCCAATGTAAACAAGAGAGTTCAATGATGATAGAGCATCTGGTTCCAATCATTTCAAAATTGGTATTATTTTGTTTTCTCACAAATAGCGAAATAGTTAGGCACCTTATTATAGCACCTTATTATACTAAATTTGTTAAAGAAAACAGGGTTATTAACTCACCTGTTATTGATAAACAAGAAAATTACATGTTTTACTTTGTTTACTAATGTGAACTGAATTTGTCACTGATATTGCAATTTGAAATCCCCTCAGAAAATGTGGACCAGGTACAAGTGCAAGGTGGATCAAGGTTAGTGATGATGATTTCTTTGTCATGTCAATGTAATGAACAATCGAGCAAACGCATGCTGCTTCTGAACATGATCCTTCCTCGATTTCAAGCTTACAACAGAAAAAGATCAAAAGCCTCTCTGTGTGAGTAGTAAATTTGTTATTTATATTTTGATAGCAGTTTCATTACCAGTCAGCAGGGATCATAGAGAAGGACACTCGTCCATCTAACGTATGGCAGAGTGCAGAAACCTCAATATTAGGAACAACTATACACGATACTGTTAAAGATGCACTACTGACTATAGCTGACTAGCACTGCAGTTCGATATGGTAAATTAATCCACCCAAGGATAATATGTCACTCTCCTTACATCCCTGGAAACATGTAATGGAGACCATTGATTCTAGGAAATTATAAGTCAGTGTTGGCAGAAAAGAACTCGCTCTGCCAAATTAGAAGGAAATCAAAATCAAATGTGGGCCTCACAAGGAATGCAGATTGGGATTTGATCATACCTTGAGGCTAAAAGAGCTAATCTCTTCATCTTTGGTGGGTGGTATAAAAAAACAGGGAAGCACAGATGTGAACTGTGCACTTTCTTCATAACGCTATAAAGCTTAATACATATACTTGATATGAAGCAGAAATATGTGCTTCTCATTTAGGCATTCCTTGCCTAGCCTATCACATTTAATAGTCTTTATTTGAAATTGAAATCCTTTCTGTATGAAGTAGGCCTCAAATCAACCTGAAATTTCTTACACACACAAAAAAATGCAAATTCCTGAAGTTTCTAAAGCTAAATTGTTCACTTACCCTCAGCAAGGATCTTTTTGGGGTTAATTTCCATTAATTAAAATTAAAGAATGTTAAACCAAAATGTTTCAGGTATTACAGAAAACACCAACGATAGATATTTTGTCTAATGCTGCAAAAGTGATATTTATGTTTAAGAAATAACACCAAAATATAACTGAACATCTCACAATGTATGTTGTCTCTGAAAAAAGAATCTCAATTTCCCATTATGACTTTTTTCTTAGGAAGACCTCTGTCACTTTTCCTTTTTATGGATGTTGTGGCTTTGTGAAATATGACCACATTTGTAATCACTCCTTGCCTGTGTAGAAAACAAAAGTAATGTTTATGCTTGACTTGACAATGTATCTTGATTTCCTTTGCTCAGTGACTGTCAGGCTATCAAGAAGCATTCAGACTCCAATTAAAAGTGAAACTCAAACTCTTAATTGATCTATTACTCTGACACTTTCAGGTAGGATAATGATAGGGTTTTATTATGGTCTGGAGTCCTTGCATGTAATGATGGCAAAATTATTAGCATCACCATCATTACAATCGTTACAAAATAGCAAATTCTGACATTCTCACAGTTAAACCTTGAAATTCAGAACTTTCTGACAGTGATTCCTTACACCACCAAAGGGGTGCTGTTGAAGTCTGCACATATGGAAATCCTCTGAAATCACTTCAATTCATATTGTATTTACAACATTGATCTTACTAAAAAAAAACCTTGAAAAAGTTATGCCACATTGTGAGGTGTAACTGGCATTTTAACAGTGCTCTACATCCCTAATTAGGATGAACAACCTTTTGATTCTGAAACTCTAACTTTATATTTGTGAAATGATAATACATCGCCTTTATGATAAAATTAGTCACATGTTTTAAATTGTTTTTTAAAGTTTAATATATTTCTGTTTTTACATAAATACCTTGTGTATGTCCTCATCTTTATGTTGCTGTTTGTATTGTAAAATAATTCGAAAATAAACAATAATCAGTGGTTTTTACTTCCTAGTTTGCTGTCTGGGAGAATCTTTCAATGTGATTGCCTGCTTAGTCTGAACGATGACATCACTGTTGATGGATGCTGGAGATCCGTTTGAGTTGATGGTGGATTGGAATTAGCATTGGAAAAGGAGAAATACATGTCACAGTGATCGAGATCATAGAATCCCTACAGTGTGGAAACAGGCCCTTCAGCCCAATAAGTCCACACCGACCACAGAACACCCCAACCAGATCCGTCCCCTCATAACTCACCTAATCTACACATTCCTGAACACTATGGGCAATTTAGCATGGCCAATCCACCTAACCTGCACATCTTTGAACTGTGGGAGGAAACCAGAGCACCCAGTGGAAACCCACACAGACACAGGAAGAATGTGCAAACTCCACACAGACAGTCACCCGAGGGTGGAATTGAACCCAGGTCCCTGGTGCTGTGAGACAGCAGTGCTAATCATTGAGTCACTATGCCGAGATCTGTCAATTCATCACTTACCATATATCTAGCTTAATAGTTTCATGTATTTGAATGCCTCTCCCATTCATATCATTCATGATGATACAAACTACAATAAGGAACAGCAAACAGAAAATTGGAAACATCAATGGAGCAAATAAAAAGCTAAATGATCACCCATTAGAACTTAATTATCAGCAGTTCTGAGGTCTAAGACCCAGTTGATAACACTCATTGGATGCCTTCTTCCAGTACAGAGAGTGATTCATGGACTCAATTTTTGCCTTTCTGTTAAATAAACGTAAATTAAATTAGAATATTACAGATGTACTTGGACTTATTCAGACAACTTGAATTTTAATAGGTCTTGATTTCTACTTTTTCTTTCATGGAATGTGGGTACACTTGGCAAGGCCAGCACTGGGTTGTCAATCCCTAATTTCCCTTGAAAAGTGTGGCTTGCATTTCAGAGGGCAGCTAAAAATCATTCACATTGTTCTGGTTTTGAGGTCACATGAAGACCGGGCTGGCAAGAATGACAAGTTTCCTCTGCTTATTAGTGAACCAGATGGATTATTACATCATTCAATGATAGTTTCCACACTCACCCTTAGCGAGATTAGTTTATCATCCTTCACCTGCTGCTATGGTACCATTTGAACTCATAGTCCCCAATTTACTCAGCCAAGCCTCTGGATTACTGGTCCAGTGACATTGTCACTCTGTCACTGTCTCCTTCAACATTTCATTTGAAATTAGTTAGTCCTACTGGTTAGTTTTATTCAGATTTGTTTTCCTTTTGTTGTTCTCACGTTGAGCAATTCCTCTTGTCGGAGATGGCTGGATCGAGACCCCCACCTTCTCTGGTGTCATTAATATTACTTCTAGTGCGATAGTTAGGTTATGTTTAACGTTCAATTGCCCCAATCCTTCTGTGAGAATATGCCTAGTTCCCTTTCTCTACATTCCATTATTATAACTGATCTAACACATTTGTAAGATTGAATACCCCCTCCTGAAAAAAACTGAAAATGTTCATCCATTAAACAATGTGGATTTATTTTTTTGTTTTTTTCAGATTATGTATATGATAACCACTTTGAAGTGCAATAGGTTAGTGAGAAGACCAGAGTTGGAAAGGCTGGTGTAATTTGGAGAAATGTGTAAGCGTTGTACAGAGATGTAAGGCTCACAATTATGAATAAATATTTTTATTATGATGAAATCAAGTTTTAAGAATAAAATACAGCAAGGAGAGAATGTATTATTTACATATCACCTGTATATTCCCTGCCACTACAGGTTTACTTAAGTTTAAACTTTGTTTTGAGCCTTTTAAATACTAATTAAACCAGCACACGGGTGTGTGCCTGTAAGGCTGTGCTCCTTCTGTTCAAGTTTGTTATGAATGGGGAGAAACTTCCAGTTGTCAGTTCGTAATTTGATTAGACATAAAGTTACCCTGTACCTGCTAATGCAATATGGCTGGAACGTTATTTACATTCTGCTAATAATCAGTATGGGAGCCAAACAGACAGTCCCATTTTATACTTACTTCAACACCATTGATATCCAGTTTGGATGCAGTGCTTTTGGCGTGGGTATGGGCAAGAGCTGGTCTACACATTTCCTGGACTTGTTCAGCTGTTAGACATTACTGAATCATGATCCACAGGGGGTCAAATCCATTCATTACATTGAAACCTGATACCCTTGACTGTGTAAGTACCTGCAGGAGATTGTCTTGGATTAATATGCAGGGATATCAATCAATTACTGCTGCATGTATCCAGAAGCCAGCTACTTTTAGGTGGAAAGTATATTCCTTGAATATGCTGTCTGGATCCATATGTTATAGGGAGCTACATGTGGTGAATTTATTTTATTTCTTCTTTAATCTGAAAATATTCAGAATGCTTCTCTGATATCCAGTCCTAGATGATGTACAATTTCACTTAGTTAAGCGTTGGCCTTATAAAAACTAAGTTCTTGATCCATTCAGTTCTTGTCTCCCTGCTATAAGAAAGATGTTTTGAAACTTGAAATTGTTTAGAAATGATCTACAAGGATGTTGCCAGAGTTGGAGGGTTTGAACTTTAGGGAGAAGCTGAATAGGCTGGGCCATTTTTCCTGGAGAGTCAGAGGTGAGGAGTGGCCTTATAGAGGTTTATAAAATCATGAGGGACATGGATAGGGTAAATAGTCAAGGTCTTTTCCCCAGGGTAAAGGAGTCCAAAAGTAGAGAGCATAGGTTTAAGGTGAGAGGGGAAAGATTTAAAAGGGACCTAAGGGGCAACCTGTTCAAACAGAAGGTGGTGCGGGTATGGAATAAGTTGCCAGAGCAATTGGCGGAGGTGGGTACGATTACAACATTTAAAAGATATCTGAATGGGTATATGAATAGGAAGAGTTCAAAGGGATATGGGCCAAATGCTGGCAAATAGAGCTAGTTTAGGATGTCTGGTTGGCATGGACGAGTTGGACTGAAGAGTCTGTTTCCTGCATCCAAACTGGATATCAATGGTGTTGAAGTAGGTGTAAAATGGGAGTGTCTGTTTGGCTCCCATACTGATTATTAGCAGAGTGTAAATAACGTTCCAACTATATTGCATTAGCAGGTACAGGGTGACTTTACATCTAATCAAATTATGGACTGGCAACTAGAATTTTCTCCCCCTCCATAACAAACTGGAACAGAAGAGACACTGCCCTAAAAATCCTCACCTTTGATTTCACTATCTTGAGATTGAACCATATCTTTTGAAAACTTATATTTGATTCTGAATTGAGATCCTGAATGATATCCATTCCATTACAAAATTTGATTATGTTCACCTCTACAACATCGTCTGTCTCCAGATATACCTCAGCCATCTGTTGCTGAAACTCATTCATGGCTTTAATACCTCCAGACTCAGTTATTCCAATAATTTTCAAAGCTCTATAAACTCCAGCTTGTTGAAAACACTAAGTCCCAGCACTAAGTCCCACTCATCCATCATCTCTGTGTTTATGTTAGTTCCCTGTGCCAAAATGCCTTGATAATATAATTACAATCCTCGCGTTCAAATCACAACATAGTCTTAAATCTTCCTTCTTTCTGTAACCTCCTCCAACTTGACTACCCTCTTCAAACTTTGCATTCCTCCAACAATTACCTAAAAATCCTTTTGCCCAACATTGACAGCTGTGTCTTCAGCTGTTTACATTCCAAACTCTGGAATTCTCTATCTCTTTGCATTTTGATTCTGTCAAAATCCAATTCTTTAAGCAAATGTTTCAATATTCCTCCTAAAATCAACAAAATGATAACTCAGAGATAGTAGGAACTGCCAATGCTGGAGTCTGAGATAACGAGGTGTAGGGCTGGAGGAACACAGCAGGCCAGGCAGCATAAGGGAAGCAGGAAAGCTGGCATTTCAGGTCTGGACCCTTCTTCAGAAAATGATAACTCAGTTGGGTGAAAACTAGTTAGTGGTGCCAACACTGTGGGAATTCTCAACCTTGCCTGAGGTATGGCGACCCTCAGGTTAAACTCACCATGTAACATGTCTTTATAATGAGAGTGAGTAAATGTCCTTTCGTTATTACAACAACAGCTTGAAGTTATATAACACATCTAAGTGAATAAAATGTTTTAAGTTACTGAAATAGTAATAGAAATATATTACTGTTCCTTAATTGTTACTGGTCCAAAGTCCTGGAAATCCCTACTAACAATGCTGTTGGTGTATCTACACCATATGGACTTCAACGGTTCAAGAAGGTGTTTCACCAGCCCCTTCCCAAATGCAACTTGGAAGAGGCAATAATCTCACTCGCAATGAGTACAAGCAAAGAATGAGTAAAAATAAATCTACGCTTCTGGTTTGCAGATATTGGGAAAGTCAGGCTCAGATTCTGTCATGTTTTAAATATTATTTTGTCTAATAAACCAAATGAGTATTTTTAAATGAGTCTTTTCTTTCAAAGACATGGACTATAGAAGGATTGTGCTTCGAGATGATTTTTCTTACCTCTAAAGTTTGAAAATGATCAGCTTTCTACAGTGAATTCTTTCGTTCTTAATTTGGAATGAGTTCCCCATTTGTTTATCCTCCTTGAGGCTGACCAGCTATTTTGCCACTGCTGTTCTTGGTGAGAAGGCCAGAAAGTCCACTCATGGTCAGCTCTGCAGATGATATCATCGGTGTTTCTTGATTAGCTGCCAAAATGTAGACTTGAGTGATGTGGGAAAATAATTCTCTCTGGATAACTTCACTCCCTGAGTTTCCCTGATGATCTATCCTCTAGGGGAAATCTAAACACAAGTATTCATTGAACTTGCAACTGTACGATAACAAGTAACAATAGCACACATAATGAAGATTCCCAGCTATTTCCTATTGAATCAGGTTGAACTGTTCAATTATAAGCATCCAAACAAGCTATTGTATGATAATACTTATAAGACTTGAAAAATCACTGTATTATATATCTGGCCTGACAGTGAATAGCAACAATTGTAATAATAAGTAGAGTAGGCATGCAAACTAACATTGAAAAAGTGCTACATAATAGGATATTATTAAAAGTAGGGCATTTCTACTTTTACCAATCAATGTCTCTATTTACCAAGCAATTGGGGGAGCTACAGTATGTGCCTAAATTGTCAGTTGCAGCAGAACTGTTGTCAAACCATTTCCCACAACTGCTCAGATTCATATGTTTGGCTGGTTTTACTTTATTGACCTAATGGATGCCAAACCAGCGTGGTTCTGTACACAGAACTCTTTTGAACATATATGCTTCACAAAGCAAAAGCAAATGTTCAATAAAAGTATTGCAAATCTCCTTTAAATTTGTCATGCCAATAATCTTTTATTACCACATTGTAAGTTGAACACTTGGCAATGATGAGTGTTGGAGAAGAAACAGGTTATTTCTTAACCTTATGGAAATTCTACCTCCTGCAGTGAGCTTGAAGTTACACAGCTGCATGGATGTAAAAGCATGAGAAGAAGTCTGTTATCTCCAACTACAGCCTTCCACCTTGCCAGGAGTCATAGTGCTGAGAGCACAATGAAAGAAAAGTATTTCGAGAACATACACAGGAGCAGAAAATTTGCAATTCCCATTCTGCCAGCATAACTATATAATAATTACTAATCTGGGGTCAAGGAACTTAAGTATGCCTAGTACGCATCTGCACCATATAAAAAAAAACATTCAGGACACATTGGGAGGAAGGTTGTTAGGCATGGTAACGGGGTATGTGAATAGAGCACTTCGTGTAGAAGTCCTTGACCTAATCTTCATTGCTGTACATAAGAGGGACAAATTCACTTCAGCAGTAACTTCTGTCCCTGAATGTTCCAGGTCAATGTTATAGCCCTGCATTTATCACTTCACTTATAGTGACCACCCATATATTGTTATAACCAGTACATTCAAACAGAGGAAGTGACTGCACTAAATTCCAACTGCAGGTACCAGCCCATAGGTTCCACCTCTGTTATAAATCCTACCCTTCCAGGGGATGTAAGAAACTGCTGCTGATCCTTATTGCCAAATGAAATTTCCTTGATTATAAGCTCCAGGGCAAGGACCTTGCATTATTAAGGTAATGCTGCATTACTCATCCTCATCTTTGCCCCTCTCTTTTCGCACTGGCACTCTGCCAGACCCTGAAGAAACCTGGAGCCTTAACTTTAAAGGAAGTTTGGATGAAGTAAAACTCTCCCTTGGATCGTGTGTTAACTGTTCAAGTAGCTGCAGCGACGAGGAAAAATTATAGCACCAACTTGAAGTATCTTGAAACAGAAAGCATATTGTATGTTCCTGGCTGCAATCTGTTGGATGTCAATGACAGTGATTGCATTTTCTAATGTATAGGATCTGACACATTTCTGAGATATTATTCTTTCTCATAAACAGTCACTTCCTCACATTTAAATAATTTTGTTTTTGAATCAAAAGTAATGATGGTTGTCATTCTGATGTTGTTTTAAAACCAACTATTTCAAACCAGATGTTTGGATTTTTCTGGGCCGATACTATTGCCAAAGCAACTGTTTACACTGTGCTGCCCTGTCCTGTAATGATCAGCTTATAAAATGACATTCTTTAAATGCTGCTACAGGATTATATCTGCACAGTTGCAGAGGTGCTTTCATCCCCAAATATTAGACTACCAATTGTCATCCATTACAATGCTGCAGGTTTATATCACAACGGCAAGACCATGTCGGAGAAGAGTAACGGATGTCACCCCATGTCCTGGCCAATATTTATTTCTCAGCCATTGTCACTGAAGCAGATAATTTAATCATTGTCTCATTGCTGCTTATGTGACTATTCTGTGTGCAAATTGATTGCCTTGTTTCCATAAGTGACCACACTTCAAAAATACCTCATTAGCTCTCAAGTGTTTTTGATCATGTGAGATGGCAAAAGGTGTTTAATAAATTCAAACCTTTCTTTGAATATAGGAACATAGGAATTAGGAGTGGGAGTGGGTAATTGAGCTCTTCAAGCCCGCTCCGCCACTTAACATGATCATGGCTGATCTTATCCTGGGCTCAACTCACTTTCCTGTTTGCTTCCCATCGCCCTTTATCCCGCTTTTCATCAGAAATGTGTCTAGTTCTTTCTTGAGTTTGACTGATTCTGCCTCCACTGCACTCTGTGGCAGTGAGTTCCACAGATTCACAACCCTCTGACAGAAGTAGTTTTTTCTCATCTCAGTTTTGAACCTACTTCCCCTCTTTTTCTATGCCTTCTTATTCAAGACTGTCCCACAAGGGGGAATATCTATTCATAGTAAATGCCAATTTCTCCAAGGACCCCAGTCTGGATGTCATATAGTATCATCAAAATTAAAGACAGTGTTAAGATTGGAACCAGGTAAAAATTCTGAAAGCTTTTGATATTCATAGGGATGCTACAATCGAGAACATTTAGAGCCTATGTAGAGAAATTTAGTTGATAGAATCAGTTGATGCTCCTCCTAAATAACTACTTGTTGTTTCTGCAACGTTCAGTTTGTTTAGGTTCAGCTGTCGAAAACTATTGAATATCCAAAATATGACAATGGTCACCACATCTGTGATGGTGGCTGGAAAGAAGACTTTCCAGTTACAGACTGTCACCACCAAAGGTTTTTTTTCAGGAATAATATGTAGAAGCTAAACCTTATGTTTGTGTATGAGGTGCTAAAGGATAGCATGGAAATGAAGGAAAGGAGAGGAACAAGAACGTGAACATACTGAAAAGGACAGAGTGGGTATGAGATGAGAAATAAGCTCAATGAGATACAATTCCCATATTGGAAGTGAGAGAATGGAACTTTGAAAGTAAGTTAGCACAGAAATGAAAAGGTAAAGTGGGAGAACAGAGTGAGCTACAGCCACTGAAATTTAGGATGCAATCCATGATTTCAACCAACGTAATTTCAGTGCCATGTGGAGTCAAAGCCTCCAAAAAATAACTTGAACAGGAAGTGATAATGAAGCATAATTATCAATGTCTCAAATAATGTGCCATTCATTTATTGTGCAGAATCCTTTATCTGAATGCAATATTGAATTAACAATTCTGTCTAATATGTTCTCAATGATTTTTATCATCTAACAATTGTATCAAACTCTTTACACCTGAAAAGCAAAGCAAAGAAAATAGCTGCTGATATTTCTGGGTTGCTAAAAGGTCTGATTTAAACTCTATTCCAGCTGATGTGATTTGACGTGTTGAAGCAAAAGCATTATGAACCATTCATTCTATGGGAAAACTTTGTAAGAATCTTGATCACAACACACAAGTTGGCAAGAATTCTATGATTTTTTTTGTTTCTCTATAGCAAGGAATTGGGGAAAACAAATTAGCCAGAAATCTCTGGTTGGACATTCAATCTAGAGGTCGAAAATAGGAGTCAGAAAGTTTCCAATATTGGCCTGCCCGCATCAGAAAAGGAAGAATGCTAAAGTGGGATATTGTTTTCTTTTATTGGCATTGGGTCCTAACAGGATTGATGTTCAATTCTCCTGGAAGGAGGTTCGAGGCAGCCAAACGGTTTGCCAAGTGCAGAAGTGGGCTGTTTACAGTGTCCATCTCTGTTTTCTGGAACAAAAACAAAGTTGCTGGAAAAGCTCAGCAGGTCTGGCAGCATCTGTGAAGGAAAAAGAACAGAGTTAACGTTTCGGGTCCAGTGACCCTTCCTCAGAACTGTTCTGAGGAAGGGTCACTGGACCTGAAATGTTGACTCTGTTTTTTCCCTCGCAGATGCTGCCGGACCTGCTGATCTTTTCCAGCAACTTTGTTTTTGTTCCTGATTTACAGCATCCGCAGTTCTTTTGGCTTTTATTCTGTTCTCTAGAATATTGTTCCAGTTATAACAAAAGTAATAAAACAGAAAACAACTCTCTAGCCCTCACCACTCTAGCCCTCACCACTCATGCCCTCCATCACACCCATACCCATACCCATATAGATCATGATCTCAATGCCAACCTATGTTTCTTTATCGAGTGCTGTGGTCCCTTAAGACTTCAACCCAATGTATGAGACTTTACTGACTTCTGTAGTTGCTCATGACATCTATGTCAACCTGTGCCCAATTATCAAGTCCACTGACCCCTCATTACTTTCATGCCAACCTGTGCTTCTCAACCATCCCCATGGCTCCTCATGATGTCTATGTCAACCTATAACTCTCTACCTACCCACATGACCCCTCATACTTTCCATCACAGCCTATTGTCTCGTTACCCATTTCCCATTGTTTCACATATCCTCAGGGCAATCTAAACACCTCTACTGAACCACTCCATCCATGGTCATTCACTCACTCCATGACAACCTTTGGAATTTACATGCTTATTCACACAAATACACACCATACAGAAAAAAATGAACACTCATAACTTACTTTTTAAAGCACTGAAGATTTCACTACTCGAGAAAAATGTCAATCAACCTGAACTTTAAAGTATCTACAACAGAAACTGAATGCATTTGTCCTGTCTTGATCTTTGGTAGGCGAGTTGCCCGTATGAGAAATAGATCTAAAGTAAATAAATATCAGTCAAGCAATGCACAAGAGCTGTCATGTAGTGTAAATGGGCAAATTATGAAAGATAATTTTGTGTGTCCAACCTGGATATTGGAAAGTTCCAAGGTGTAGCAGCACTGGGGTGCTCATATGTAAGGTGGCATCTCCTCAAATAGGAACAGAACATGGTGCAGGCTTTCCCTCCTCCTGCTCTCTTGTGTTATGCAGTACCTTGTCCTCAAAAGGAAGGAATGTATTAACAGTTGTCTCGGGAAAGGATGTGCTTGTGTGCCACAATTGTATGTAAATTGAGGACTGAAATAGTAAACAAATTAGTAGTTTTGTTGGAGCGGTAGGAAGTGCAGTGATAACAACAGGTGACAGATTGTGGGACTGATTGAGAGCATTGGGTTATGCACCATTGAGGACAAAGTACTTAAGGTCTGAGTTAGTAGTTCTATCTCAGTAATCCTGTTGAGCTCATTGAACATGTTGCAATGTTGCAGGCACATCCCGCATTGACCTCCTCTACCACTATTTGTCACTCCTGCCTGTCCAATTGTGTAAAGAATCAATGGACTTCTTGTAGGAACAACAACTCCCTTCCCTGGTGAATTTCTTCTACTAGAACTCCAAATGCATCATCTGATAATCTGGTGTTCTCAAATTAGCTGTTTACCATCATGTCTTAAAGACCCATGCATATTCTAGCTGAAAAATCCCTTCCATTGAAATATGCTGGCTGCCTTTAGCGCCAAGGAGCAATCATTTTGCAGGCCTCAGTTAAGTGTGTTTCTGTTGTACAACCCCCATACCCACACAATACCTATGAGATGAGGTCGGTTTCACTACTTAATGGCACTCAAATGTTTTACTATAAATTGACTGCAGAGCGCCAATTCCGAACAAAGGTAGGAATGGGCAAATTTCTATCAATAGTCTACAACTCTAATATCTAAATTCTGAGCATTCGTAGCTACAGTATAATGCATGCCCTTGCCTGCTTTAGTGATGATAGCTTTATCATGTATTTTTGAGGCATCGATTTGAGAGCATTGAGTAGCTACACTCTGGAGTCTCCCTCCTATAAACTTAGAACATATTTAGCCATTCTGTCAAAATTAGAAAGAAGCATTGAGATGTATAGCATAGAAACAGACCCATCGGTCTAAATCATCTATGCTGACCAGATATCCTAAAATAATCTAGTCCCATTTGCGAGCATTTGGCCCATATCCCTCTAAACACTTCCTATTCATATACCCATTCAGATGTCTTTTAAATATTGTTATTGTACGTGCCTCCACCACTTCTGCTGGCAGCTCATTCCATACTCGCACCACCCTGTGTGTGAAAAAGTTGCCCCTTAGGTCCCTTTTAAATCTTTCCCCTGTCACCTTAGACCTATGCTCTCTAGTTTTGGACTCCCTTACCCTGGGGAAAGAAAACATGTCTATTTACCCTATCCATGCCCCTCATGATTTTATAAACCTCTATAAGGTCACACCTCAGCCTCCAATACTCCAGGGAAAATAGCCCCAGACTATTCAGCCTCTCCCTATAGCTCAAACCCTCCAGCTCTGGCAACATCCTTGTTCATATTTTCTGAACCTTTAACATTTCACAACATCCTTCCCATGGCAGGGAGACCAGAATTGCACACAATATTCCAAAAGTGGCCTAACCAATATCCTGTACAGCCTCAACATGACCTCCCAGCTCCTATACTCAATGCATTGACCAATAAAGGGAAGCATACCAAATACCTTCTTCACTATCCTATCTCCCTGCGACTCCACTTTCATGGGACTATGAACCTGCACTCCAAGGTCTCTTTGTTCAGCAACATGTCCCAGGACCTTACCATTAAGTGTATAAATCCTATCCTGATTTGCCTTTCCAAAATACAGCACCTCACATTTATATAAATTAAACTCCATCTGCCCATTGGCCCATCTGATCAAGATCTAGCTGTATTCTGAAGTAACCTTCTTTGCTGTCCACTACACCTCCAATTTTGGTGTCATCTGCAAAATTACTAACCATGTTCGCATCCAAATCGTTTAAATAAATGACGAAAAGCTGTGGATCCAGCACCAATCCGTGTGGCATACCACTGGTCACAGGCCTCCAGTCTGAAAAGCAACCCTCCACAACCACCCTCTGTCTTCTATCTTCAAGCCAGTTCTGCATCCAAATGGCTAGTACTCCCTGCATTCCGTGTGATCTAACCTTGCTAACCAGTCTGCAATGAGGAACCTTGCCAATTTTCTTACTGAATGCCATACAGATCACATCCACCACTGTGCCCTCATCAATCCTCTTCGTTACTTCTTCAAAAAACTCAATCAAGTTAGTGAGACATGATTTCCCATGCACAAAGCCATGTTGACTATCTATAATCAGTCCTTGCCTTTCCAAATACATGTAAATCCACAATTTTGTTCAGTAGTCAGACTTATTCTATTGAGCAAGTTAGTGAAGCAAATAAGTCACAGTGATAAAGTGATATTTCATAATGTTTTCTGTCACAAAATAAATGTATGGAACAGCAACCAAAATCTAAGAAATGAAAACACTGAAAGCATGTTACTACCTTTAACCTGATTTCTTGCTTTTGTAAATCAATTCTTGTCCATCCTGTGGGCTGTTTATTCCACTATATTGCACAATAAGCACACTTTCCCATTGCTTATTGCATATGGTAGCTTGTTACTGGAATACAGATAAATTAGCTTGCTTGGAAACTTTCAATTTCATGTCAGCACACACAAAAGTCTCTAGAGGATAAGAAAATGACATGTCTGACATCGGTGAGGAGAATATTAACAGAACCAGTGATGTATTGAGCCTGTTCATGAGCCCTACTTTTTATTTCCCACTGTTGGCTAAGGGCAAAAGGTCTGATGAGTGCAGCCAGTTGTGAAATTTAGTATCATTTCAACATATATGTAGATCTACGTATCATTGTGCTTGTTATGTATTTAATTTCATCACTCTGTTGTATTTATATAAGTGTTACTGACAGTAAATTTTTATCTTTATTCTGATGAGTCCCCTCAGGATACATGACTTGAGGGATTATTTCACTGAGGTGTTTAAAATATTAAAGGATTCAATTGGATCGTTACAGAGAAACTATTCCCTTTCATGGGGAAACAGAGAAAGTGGGGTCATAATCTTAGAATGAATCATTTAGGAGAGAAAGTTACAAGCACTTTTACATATGAAGGATAGTAGAGGCCTGGAATTATATTCTCTGGACATAATTGAATGACAGAACAGGTTTCAGCAGCTGAAAGTTTGTTCCACTTCATACACGTTCAATATTATTTTTATTTATTTTTTGCGCCACATTTTCTCCCATTCTTTTGACTGAAATAGGATAAGAAATGATAGACAACAGTAATGAGGAGTGCTGGTATACTGAATCCCACTGTGTATAAAGCAAAGCTGAGGTGTGGACTGCCTTTACATCTGGTGTAACACAAGGTACAAAAATTTTCTTAGGTGCCTTCAGTTTGATGCAACCAGTAGCAACCTGGAAGTAAACTTATTATCAGATTTACTATGGGCAACTGATAGGAAAGATTAGGAAGTAAATGGCTTTCCCTGCTAAGAAATACCAACAATTTTACCTTTAAGGTACAGTTGACTGTATAAATTCATTGTGTTCGGCAGCAGCACAGAGACAAGTCTCACATTGTATAGAGGCAGCAGTTGCAATGATCTAGCCGTATAGTCATTTGTCATGTTACTGCTTAAAAAATGTCATAAGTGCAGAATGCTTACTTTGTCTGTGTGCACAAACAATAGGACGCATGGAATTTCATTGTCCAAAGCATTGTAGGAGAGACTGGAGATGTGACTCGGGCTCTGTCAATTGAAGTAATCATAAAATAAATATTTACCTAGCTAGTATTCCCAGAAGTGGGCCTTATCTGACGAGGGCATGGACAGGCCAGAACACTGGGGAGGCAAGGATATAGTTCTATATCCAATCAGTCAACTTCATTCAAACAAGACTCCCTACTAAGTGGTCTGGATCAGTGTGTAAACCCTCACATTATGTAAATTCAACAACACATTAATATTATGATACGACTTTGTATTTCATTTTATATTACAGTGCAAGTCCTAAGAATAATAAGCTTAGAACAGAGTTATTGCCTGATAGTGCATTAAATTTATATTGAAGTGGATATCCTGTTTTCTGTGGAAAATCTCACTCCACATCAATGAATGAATGCACTTTTCCAGGAAATGAATGGCCAACAATCAAAACTCAAATAATATCATCGTATGTCATCATAATTAATTATTAGAGTCCAATAAAGCACATGATGGATTTAAATGACTAGAAACAGTGTATTATTACAAAGTATTGTGCTTTCTTAAGCAATGATATGACAGATGGGAAGATGATACTGATAACAGTGGGTAATTTTTACAAAGACTAGGATTGGCATTGCTAAAGCTCAAAGCAGACGAGATCTGCCTACCCTCAGCAGTGAGAGGCTCTCAAAATATCAACTCTAAGGACTTCCTATTGGAGTCTTGCTAAGGCATTCAGATCCACACTACTAAGCTAAAACCAGAGCTAGAATTTCTAAATCTATTTCTTCATTGTTTCCATGTCATGTTATCAAAAGATTATCAAGAGCTATGAAGAGATTCTTTTTAAGAGGTTACTTCAAGCTGGTTTTTGGGATGATTTCCAATGAATATGAAATCTTGCTATAATTAGAGTTATGTAGTTGAAACTTTTCATCTTGTGATCAACAGGACAAATGCAAGAATGCCAAATTTCAACACAAGTGATCATTCATACTGCATGAGAAAAGGCTGTTGGTTGGTTGACCAGTCCACTCTGATAGTTTAAAGTGGAGAATGCACTCACAAACTATTGAACTCTTGTGTTTTTATTTAATTCAATAAAGCCCAATGCCTGGTCATATTCCTTTTTCCCTGCTGCAACCTCTGTATATGGATATATGAAGCTTCTAGAGAGTATAAATGAGTCTCATTGTGATCCCAACAGACAAGCTTAAATTAGTTGTTAATATAATTCTTTAGCACACTCAGTGTTGTTCAGCAAGTACCCTCCAATCATGAACTCGCATCTAACCTCAGAAACTGTGTTCTGAATTTTGTAAACATGGCTGGTTGAGTGAAATAAGACCCCTGATTATTGTGAATAGCCAAAAGCACATGCTGTTTGATATGATCTGCCAGTTGTTAGTACCTAGTACTGCACCATCACAAGAATTTATAGTCTACATGACCCATTATTGTGGAAAGATGAATACCGTTTTAGTTTGATGGCAGCATGTTTATATTAGAAAATACCACCTCTATTGCTATTGCACAGCAGTCGTGTGGAATAGCTAGTGTCATCTGAAGCTCCTAGTACTGATGTACCTTAAAACTCGAGACTAATTTGTGATATCTTCTACAAACAAGGTATTGTACTGAGCCATACACTAACTAACCCATTTGTCATGCAGTATTATCTGTGGCTCCCTTTGAAATTTGAAATTCTTGCATCTGACCTTGTGAGTGCATAATGTAAATCTTCAGCAGCAGGTCATTTTATTTTAAAGTAATGCTCGGATACTATACAATCAAATGATGAATATGAGGAGATAGAAATCAGATGGTACACAAAAGAAGGAGTGGAGATTTTCTCAGTTCGCTATATATAATCCTAGAGTATGCTATAAATAAATAAATATATGTATAAATATATATATAAATAACTCTATAATGAAGACATAACCTATTCTTTATAAGCAGAATTGTGAAATTGCTAACATAGTGGACAGAAGCAGGTGAACAAACTGGAGGAGAAGAATAAACTCCAGGTTTCTGGAATTATATTTAGAATTTCTCTGTTCTATGTTTTTCACTGAATACGATTTCTGTTGCTTGTCAAACGTGCTATTCACCAATATACTTCAAAACCTGTTATATCCCCTTACTTCTCATTTTATTTAAGTCAGAAGTCTAAACTCAGCAACATTTACTCTTCAATGACAAGTCGTGACCACAGTTGATTTGTTACTACTTTTAACAGGCAAAGGCTCAGTGGCAGGTAGGGGAAGAATTACAAAATTGTAATATGGAAGGGCAAGAGGAGGTGCCTGGTGGCTGTTAGAGTAAGGATATAATCCTGTGATATTCCTTTCTGATTTGCACCTTTTAAACAGTGAATGTCTCATGTATATAAACATGTGCACCAATTATTTCCTTACAAGCCACACAGTAAGCTGTTTTTGCTGCAGCTGCTAATTCCACGATCCAGTTGAGCTCTGTCATGAAGCAGATTGGTAGTGCTCAGCAGGCAACGCTCGAGACACTTCAGGCGAAAAAGCAATGAGCGCAAGTGGAGCATTTCCAACAATGACCCTTCTCATGATATCAAGGTGTTGAGTCCCACAATGCAAATACCACCTAGTTTCAGTTTTCTAGAGACATTAAAAAAAACATAAGTGAGAGATCCAGAGGTCTTGTGGCAATGTGCTGTTCTCTGCACTGAGCTTGGGTTGGCATAAACAATTGGCATCTAGCAGAGGCATATGGTCATAACCACACGAACAGTTAACTGTTTTCAAACCTCTCTCAGCTACTTGCCTTTTAATACTTCAGGACAAGTGACATGATCAAGCATGCAAGACTCCGCTATTGCTGGCACTCAGACTCGACCATGTTTCCATGCCATATGCTAAGCCACATTTATTAAATCAAATGTGTGTCCATTGCAATTCTCTTACAAATTCTCCACACCTATTACACCCAGGGGTATGTCAGGGAGTGATAGTAGATTATCAACAGCAGACATTTTCCACAGTGTTTGACAAAAACACATTATCCAAACTCCAGAGGTCATTGCTCACTTAATTAATTATTTCAATATAAACTTGTTGCTTAATGATTTCTTGGAAAAATAATGGATGTCCAATTAAACTTCAATGCTTTCTCTAGGAAAAGGCTGCTCATCGCACAGCGTAAGACTCTATTGTTCCCTGCAATGATTGCTGAATTATGACCTTCAGTGAGTGACATGAGTTTGAAGAGAATTATAGATATTTATTCAGCACTGAAGGTGTGTTAAAGAGTTGACAACTTGAAATAGTGGTTAGTAGTCTAAGCCAGAACTCAGATTCCTACTTCACCTTGAGCTCAGGCTTTGGCCCCATGTGCTTTCCATCAACAAGGTCACCCACCTATACTTATTCTGTAATAAAGTCTGTCTCTGCTCATACCTCAGCTCATCTGTTACCAAAACTCTCATCCTTTCTATCGCTCAACTTTATCGCGGTTCAGTCAGGACTATTGAAATTGTCACTTGGCCAGCAGTTATCTGTGTAGCTACACAACTCTGTATCAGGTCTGGATATGTCTAGCAGTACAATAGACTTTTGTACACTTTCTGCTTCCAGCCTCCTAAATACACCCAGGAAATAATTAGGCTAATATCTGTAATACTTGCCCATTGAAGGAATTTTTGGATTGCTAACAAAATGAACTAATACTCCATTAATGCTAATGCTAAAACACTGACTTACTATAAAATACCTCACACTTATTGATTGTTTCAGCTCTAACATAGAGAGTATTGTGTCAATTATTATCAATTGGCCCATTAATCTTGTTTGAATAAAGAATAATCTGAAAGTAAATACTATATCAAATGTAGCAATTGATAACACTGTCAGAGACGCCTATATTGCTATTGTACTTTAGCAACAGATCCCCATTGGGCATGGAGGTATGTCGTCTACTCTGCTCTCTGCGTGCATTGTGCATATAGATGTGCTCTGGAAGCACTTACAGCCATGTAAATTCCATGAAAAGACTTAAAATATGCTTCAGTCCTGGATTATATTTTTCCCCATAATGTAATTCCCGGGTTAGACAAAAGTTGATATGTTAACCTTTCATAGAATCTCAAAGTCATTTAGAATGAAACAGCACAGAATAAGGCCATTCAGTAATTTTGCAAGTGATGTCTCTTTCAATGAGTCATTGAATTATTCCCAGTTTCCCTTGCCATGCTATAGCGGAATATTTTCTCTCTTTGAGAATTATCCAGTTACCTGTTGAGGAATATTGCTGAATCTGCGTGGTCAACCATTTCAGTTAGTATGTTCCAGATCTTAACAATTAGCTGCATAAACAATAATTTCCACATACTGCCTCTGGTTCTTCTGTCCAATAACTGAAATTGGGTTACCAACCTTTCTGCCACCAGAATCAACTGCTCCATTTTTACTCTTAAAAACACTTAACTATTTTGAGCATGCAAATCTTCTTTTAAACTTTTCTTCTTCAAGAAGAACAACTCTAGTTTCTTCATATAACAGAATGTCTTGACATCCTTTCAAAAATATCATCATCTGAAATAGCCAGAATAGCTGAGGCCAAAGCAATGTTTCCTATCGGTTAAGAGTAAAGTCCTTGCTTCCTCTTTTCCTCTCTTTCTATAGCCAAGTCCTCTATGCCTGTCCAATCATCTTTTCAACTTGTTTTGTCACTTTCAAAAACTTGTGTGAGTACTTTCATGTCTCTCTTTCACATCTTCAAATTTGGACAATATTATTTTCTACTTTTCTCCTCGCTGCTCATTACTTTTCTCAATTTTGAGCCTTCAATCGACTTTGTAAATACGCCATGTGTCTCCACGCTTAGGTCATCCTGCCCTATCCTGCTTGTAGCTATTCCTACCAGATCACTGTCATGGAATGTCATGCTCATCACCAATAGACAACAAAAAGTTCTGAGCCTAACACTGAGCCCTGGGGGAGAACCAGTGTACTTCCTTTCAATCTGAGAAACAATTGTCTGCTTTTATTCTCTGCTTTCTGTGTATTTGCCAATATAATTTCCAGGCTGCATTGTTTCTTATATCCTATGGGCTTCAATTGTGCTAACAAGTCTATTATGTACATTGGTTGTTGCCTTTCTGTATACGAAATGTTCTGCACACTTTCAATATTGCCATTTATACTGACACTAGGGAGGTTACAAACCATGTGTGACTCGTTGTCAGTTGACACCCTGACTACCCAACTATTGAACCCTTCGTGCCCCTCATTAATATCCTGTTGCACTCTTGGAGGCTGCCTTCTCTGCCTGTCTCTTTCCAACTTGCCAATGAACACCTACTTCTTATCATCGCTCTTATAAAAATATAAGGTCTGTCTGTCACTTCTGTTGAGTCATTAAAGCTACATTGTTGTTTTTCCTTCGTCTTTAACACGCCTTTTTCAACGAAGGGAAGTAAGGAAACTTCTTGGGGCCTCATGATATCATTTAAAAGCTACACTCACAATTTTTAAATGTGTCTAATGGTGAACTATTTGAAGTGTTGAGTTATGTACAACCAAGAACATCCCAAATAGACATTATTCTCCCTTTTCAGGCCTTAGAGAAAGGAGAAGAAAAAATGCTAAGCAAATGTATTTGGACTTGAAATACACCATTTGTTCCAACTTTAACCGTACCATACTCAATGCCTCGGTGCATTCTTGTGTATATCCATAGGCACCTGTATGCAGACAACAACAGTGGCGCACACTGCTGCAGCCAGATTTATAAACTAGTTCCAGGGCATGAATGTGACAAATAGGCTACTGTGTACATTTTGGAACAGGCTTTTCAGTGTGTTCCAGACAACTCCCTAGCTTAAAATCTATTTAAAGATCTAACATTTATGAAGCTTTTGGTAGAGGGAAGATGTCAGTGGGTGACTTCATAAGTTTCATCGAGAGAGTACAGGTTACAGCAGGACATCTCATTATCACCATGTAGCCAACACAAACTTTCATTATTTCCCAATGTAACAATGAACAAACTTCCTTTTTCTCTAGTGATGATATTGGACTGACTATTAGGTCAAATTGAGAAAATTATAGTTTCAATGCTATATTTTTTTAAAATACATTCTTAGTTAGGAGGAGTATGGCCGTTTCCTTATTATTTCATATAACCAAAGTATTTTTTCATATAACTGAATAACTGATAAAATCATATCAAATTGAAATCACGCTGAAGAAAATAATAAGCATTGAAATAATTTATACCCATGACAATTTATACCCATGTAGTTTCCAAATAATTTGAGAAGGGAGTAGTGATCACATTATTCTACTGAAGAGACAAAATTGGTTTCAGTATATCTAAAATTGTCCCGATTAGATTAATTATGAATTCATCTAGTACATCCAGATCTAACTGAGCTGTTTTCTACCTTTGGAAATGTAGCGAGCTGTAGAGAGCGAGGCTCTGACCAAGAATGTCTGGAATTAATAACTTCTGCCACTGCTGGTAAGGTTCATTGCATCTTTTTAACATGCACTTCATACCTCAAGTGCCATGGAGTTACAAACTTTGATTGATTATACTAAAATAAGAAGATACTGGTAAAGAGCTTCAATATTGGTTTATGCTTTTCTGAAGAAGCAATCAGCTTCATTCATGGTTCACTTCTAGTGACCTACAACAGGGGATTCCATTAGCTACCAGTCTTGCACTTGATTGCTGAAAGACAAACACTTGTGAGTGCTCAGCTCATTGCAGGACAATAAGATTGAGGTGTAAAGATGTGGAAGGCATAACATTGTGATAAGTAACTGTTGCATTATTGAAGGTTTTATCATACCACCTACATTCCACAAATCCAGATGTCATCACCTGTTAATGCAAAGAATTTCCTGCTTGACCTTTTAAGTTGTCTGAATGAGAATTTCTACATGCACATATTTAAAGGAAATCTGGCATTTTGTGAGATTTTGTCAGAGGATGAGAACTGCACTAAATTTGAATAATCCAATCTAAGAGCTATCAATAAAATTTAATATAATGCGTCCTGTTATTTTAATAACTAGAATATTTCATATCAACCTGCACTGTAAAGATATTACCAGGATCAAATTGGTGTTAAAAATCACACAAGTAACTGCAATTTCATCCAGCCCTGCGAAGTTCTCGTTTTGCTGGGACATATGCATTGGATGATGTAACCTCTTTAATTTCACATTTGCACTGTATTATTAAACATTATGAACCAATCAAAGGAGAAATAAAGCCCAAAACTAATTTCACACGTTTTAGCTTTCAAATGTCAGGATTTGTGATGTTAACATTTGGAATAGGTAGAGCAGTACTTTTGATGTTCTGAACTATGCAGCATGTATGCAGTCACTTTGACAGAAAATGAGGATAGATAATACTCAAGTCAGTTTAAAATATAAAAGCTGACAGCACAGTTAAAGCTGGGTATGAGTGAGATTAAGTTATCAGACAAAATAAATGACAAAATAGATCTTAAATTCTCCTATTTTAGGTTTGTTTTATTATAATACAAACTAATGTAGTGCAATGGTGATTTTTTTGGTGATATCATAAAGGAGAATAACTTTCACATTTAATTCTCAGCTGGCTGAAACATGTTGTTTAATAACATAGGATCTTCCATCTAAACATTTATCTGTGGTGTAAATAGGATACACAGTGACATACACAGAGGGCACAACAAGGACTGAAAGAATTATAGAAAGTAAGTTGTTACATAATTAGTAAATGTCCTAGAAAAGAGTGATTCATATTAACCCCTCAGTTCTAAGGAACGGTCACCAGACCTGAAACATAAACTCAGACTTTTCTTCACAGTTGTTGCCAGACCTGCCTGAGTTTTTCCAGCAACTTCTGTTTTTGAACCACTTTTATTCACCTGGATCCTTAAAGTGAGTATTTGAATGAATGAATGAATGAGTGATGAAAAGTGTTTTGTTGCCAAAATCTGGCACTATTTTGAGTAACAATAAGGAATTACTTAAATAAGAGTTCACCTTCTGTTCAAATTGGGATCTCAAGCACGGCTTCAAGGTCTCTGCAAGGTCTCTGCCCACAGTCCTCAAGGAGTCGTGCACCAGGAACAGCAACAATGACACCCAAGCCCCAGGAAACACTGGCTCTGTTGCTGCTGCAGCCGCCTCACTGACACCACCAAGAATCCAGGCTTCGGGCCTACCGCTGCCAAGAGTCTCTGCTCTGGGCACCACCACCACCAAGAGTCTATGAATGGGGTCTAAAACTGCCAGGAGTTGAGGCTCCAGGCCTACTGCTGCCAGGACGCCGAGCTCCGGACCTGTCGCCTCCAGATGTCCAGGTTGCAGGCCTAATGCTGCCAGGAGTCTTGATCTATGCCATTGACACTGCAGCCACCGCCTTGCTGACTCTACTCTGGCCTCAAAGATGAAGAAGAAAGGAAGACGAGAAAGAAATAAAGACAAAAATAATGCCACCAGCCTGGAGCGGACGGGGTCTGGTGAGCCTGAACACTATCTACAGTGCTGGCACCATCTTGAAAATGGAAAGAAAATTGAAAATCAATAGGATCATTACCATTTTTTTTTATAAGTCATATTAACTGAAGTAGTTGCCTACAATAGCTAGTAATATTTGTTGATATGAGATTCACTTGCGTTTTCCCTCTATTTATTTTATGTTTGTGGCTCCCACAAGTATTTGCTATGAAGGTCAATGCTGTATCCCAGAGATGAGAAAACATGCACCTGCCTTTTGCACTTCAAATTCTCCCATACATTTTTCTAATTTCTTCACAATATTTTGATGCTTTTACGCATATGTCTGCATGCATAGAGTAGGCAGTTGAGTATAATTGTAGATTTCCACATGCTTAATGTCAAAATTGTATTATTTCATTGGTAAGCAAATATACAATTTTTTTTTGTTTGTTTGGAACTAAGTGAACAGGATTGTCCAATTTGAACACAGCTATACTGAGTCAGATAGGTTTAAAACAGTTTGCTAGCTGTTCAACTTCAGGTGTAAGTTTGTCTTTGTTGTAACATAACACCTGAATACCAGATGGTGGTAAAATTAACCTGCACTGTGCTGTAACTATCATCGCTCTAAGTTTTCTCTGAAAACGTGACACCAAGAGGATTTTGTAAACAGTTCCTTGTTTGACATTTGTGCAAGTGGCTTCAGATAGTCTGAACTATGGTAAATACAATAGGACCTGAAATGTGAGATTTTCCTGTTGGACATGTGACAACATTTCAACATATCATGTCACATTCCATGTTCAAAATATTGACTCCTTTTTCAGTGCAAGTATGTTATTTTGTGTCTATCCAATCCTTCCTTCTTTCCCTCTCTGTCTCCAAAAGAAAGAAGGTAAAACTAGAGGGAGGAGTCAACTGGGAACATTTTAGGTACTTCTAAATGAAAGAAGGCTGAGATATAGGTTTCTGTATGCATCAATTGCTGTGGAAAGCACTTGTGGTGAATGACAAAGAAAAGGGGAGAATGATGGCTTAGTGATATTATCACTGTATTGTTAATCCAGAGACCTAAGTAATGTTCCAGGGACCAGGGCTCAACTCCTGCCACAGCGAATGGTGGAATTTGAATTCAATAAAAATCTGCAATTAGGAAATCTAATGATGACGATGAACCATTTTTGATTATTGGAAAATCCCATCTGGTTCACTAATATCTTTTAGGGAACAAAACTGCCATCCTTACCTGGTCTGGCCTACATGTGACTCCAAACCCACAGCTATGAGATTGAATCTTAACTGCCCTGTGGGTAATTAGAGATAGGAAATAAATACTGACGTAGCCAGCGATGCCCTTATCATCTGAATGAATCAAAAAACATTAGGAAGAGGAAATAAAAAAATCTGATAAACGCTTGAATCACACAGAACACTCAATGTCAAGCCTCTACAAAAGTTTAAATAATGCTTCTTTTGTGACACAACTTCTTGCATTTCTTAATTCAAGACAAGGTTGAGAGATGTGACCTATTTTTGTGAGATTCTAACAATCCACCATTTGATTACATTACAGCACAATGGATTTGCTAGATGTTTTCCAGCTAGAGGACCGCAATCCAAAGCAAATGGGAAGAATGGAGACATAAAAATAGTTACAGGTATAAACTAAACTGTGGCCTATTGGTCCTCAAAATAGAACAGTAAGTAAAGGAATATTTTGCAATAGTGTACACTCAGTAAAATGTCAAGCTGCACTCTATTCAGTACAAGTTTTTTATATGCTTAAACAATTTCTTAATAAAAAAGAACAATAGACTGGAAACTGTGAACTTGAGAATGTTTGCCACTCTCCTGTAGAGCAGACATGTCATGAAACAAGAGTAGGAGGCTGAACAGGAAACAATCAAGCAGAGCCTGCAGATTTTTGAGCTCCACTTGAACACCAAAACATCCACAAAACTATCACACAAACTCTGTTGAGCATTGCAGCTCAAAACTATGCATCACACATGTTGAAAGCACATTTAATTATACATAACACATAAAGATCTCATTACTCAAAGGAAACTCTAGTATTTGATGGAGGTAACAGAGGTCTCGCCCACTAGCTTGTAGAGTTAGTGAGAGCTCCATGCTGCCTCTTTTTGTAACACTTGCCGAATTAGACACTTTTCCATGGGTCTTCCCACGACAATGGTAAAAAGGCAGCAGGTCGCCACCTGATACTTTCACACCTGATCAAGTGGACCCCTGGCACCAAACTCACCACAGGGGACAGCATGAAAATTTACCCTACTACCCAGTTTAAGTGCAAATATATCAGATTTATTGATAAGAAAAGAACAGCTTTATTTGTGGCCTCGTCTTTCTACCCCCAGTGCTGTCCTTGGTGACAATAAGACTGATTTTGATGGAAGCAATGATGAATAGCTTTCATCATTCTTCTCATGTATAGATTCCTAGAGAGTTTTAACAGGTTATATCTGGAGATCTCTAGTTTTGAGGCATCTGACTGAATGTGGGACCTACAGTGAATTTGTAGTGTATGTAAGCAGAACAAGCCGGGGGAGGCTCTTCAACCAATCAGATTGGATACTGATCTGGCTAGGAGGGTGAATAGCTGTTAATGGGGACTGTTAGTAGCGAACAATGGGTCATGTGTAATAGCAGGCTATGTGATAACAAGGCCTGGTTTTGGAGGTGGGGTAAAGGCATGGGAGAGCTCAGGTCCTAAAGTTATTGAACTCGATATTGAGTCTGGAGGGCTGCAAGGTTCCCAGTCGGAAAATGAGGTGCTGCTCTTCAAGCTTGTACTGAGCTTCGCTGTAAGATGACAGCAAGCCTGAAACTGAGACGTTGACTGGGGAACATGGTAGTGTGTTAAAGTGGCAGGCAACTGGAAATTTAGGATCTTTTTTGCAAACAGAATGCAAGTGTTCTGCAAAGTGATCACCTAGTCTACACTTTGTTTCCCCAATGTAAAGGAGACCACATTGTGAGCAGAGAATGCACTAGACTAGATTGTGGGAAGTGCAGGTATAACGCTGCTTCACCTGGAAGGTGTGTTTGGGCCCTTGGGTAATGGGGAGGGAGGAAGTAAACAGACAGGTGTTACACCTTTTGTGGTTGCAGGGGAAGATGCTGTGGGGCTGTGGGGATTGTTGGGAGTGAAAGCAGAGAGCACCAGGGTGTCTTGGAAGGAACTGTCCCTGCCAAAAGCTGACAAGGGAGGATAGGGAATATGTGTTTGGTAGTGGCATCATGCTGGAAGTGGTGGAAATGGTGGCTAATGATCCTCTGGCTGTGGATGCTGGTGGGATGGTATGTAAGGACAAGGGAAGCCCTATCGCTGTTGCAGGAAGGAAGAGAGGTGTTGAGGGATGAAGTGCGGGAGATGGATTGAATCCTTCTGGCTTAGAGGTAGGAATACTACTACTGCACTACAAAATCCCCCAAATGTTGGGTTGCTAATATTAAGATACATATTAAGATTACCTGAAATCTTCTTTTCCACAATTTAACACTCTGGATTAACACCTGCATGAAAACAGTATCAGTAAACATTTTCTTGGTCAATGTTAATTCACATGCAGGGATCCAAAACAGAATTCAGAATCTTGTGTGTTATGTTACTTACTCTTGGGTAATTAAAGTAAAACCCTCACAGTAAGCTTAATGCTTTGTGGTAAACTCTTCAAATTTCAAGAGAAGTTGTTCATCGATGATGATCACTTAACATACTGTTTAAAGCAAAATTATTCTTGATTAAACAAGTCTTAACTTTTTCCTCTGTTTTTCAAGCAAGAGTCATGGTTAACTAGTCCATGCCATTATAGTGATATCTTTGCAGATATACAAAGACAATAACACCAAAGTTTGTGGAGAAGCAGGGAACATTAACAGTAACTTCCTAATTTTCACCCTATGATTCTATGACTCTATCAACTATTGTCTGCAGACACCAGAAATTACTTTTAGGTTTGTCCAGTAAAAATAATGGGCACTGGCAGTCTCACTGTTATGACGACTACAAAATCCAAGTCAATATATAGTGATGATCTCTTATAAATGATCCTATTGTCTTGTGTGTGAACATAGTCAAGGTAAACATGGCAACGTAGAAAATAGTTCAATCAGTTCTCTCCTTCAAGCCTGCTCTAGCATTCAAAATGACCATGCCTAATAATTCAACTCAGTACCCCTGTTCCTACTTTCTCCCCATTCCCTTTTGATCTATTTAGCTTTAAGAACTATATCTAACTCCTTCTTAGACAACAAGGTGCAGGGCTGGATGAACACAGCAGGCCAAGCAGCATCATAGGAACTCCTTCTTGATGTTTTTGCCTCAAATCACATTCTGTTGCAGAGTGGAAGTAAAATTTCTGCCTGCTCGCTTACATTAGCATGTTTTACCATGATGGTGAAAGCACAAATCTGCTGTAAATATCCTGTTCACATAATCCCTAAGTGTGCAGAACATGGTTAGAGCTATTTCACAAAAAAATTCCCAGAGATACGCCACAGCTTTGCATTATATCACTTTCAATGATGACTTCCTACAGATGCCCTTGCAAATGCCATGAAAGTCAATGTAGACTGCAGTTCTGTGATACAGCAAAAAATTACTTTAATGCTGTTTTAGTGGACTGTACCACAGTCATCCAACTTCAGTTTCAGAACTCACCAATCTTATTGATCATTATTGCAAAGTGATTGAAGTATAAAAGTGAAGATGTTTTGCTATATTAATGACACTGAACATTGATGAGACCACAACTATAGTAGTGAGTACAGTTTTATCCTTCTTATTTGAGGAGGGTTATAATTACATTGGAGAGAGTTCACTGGGAGGAGGGTCACTAGGGTTTCCTGGGAGCTTATGAAGAAAAGTTTAACAGATTGTTTCATATTCATTTCAGTGTAAAAAAATGAAAAATTATGTTGTTGTGACACAAGATTCTGAGAGGGTTTGACAGTCTGGATGATCTGAAGATGTCTCCCCTCATAAAGGTATCTAGAACTAAATGGTATAGTTTGAGAATAAAGAGTCTTCATTAAAACTGATTAGGATTTTCTGCTCTAAGGGATGTTTTAATCTTTGGTACCCTCTACCCTACAATATAACCTTCTCAGAGATTAGAAACAGTAGTGTCCATATTTTCACATGGCATATCATGTGATTGATACAACAAATGCAAAATTTCTGATTTGTTGTGTGTAGAACTGTATATTACATAGGTGTCATTTCCAAAGATATAAAATTCTGATTTATGACTCAGTATAAATCATGTTCTCATTTATCTCCCGTGGCTATGATGCTTTCAAATAGGAGACTCGTAAAATTTAAGAGTCTTGCTAATGCTTGTAGTATTTTCAGAGTCTGTTCTAATTAGAGCTGATGATACTTTTAGAAGCCCAAGAACTTCTACTGAGGAACGACATTCCTCCAAATGACAAGTGGGAAGTATACGCAGCCAATGTACAATTTGACAATTTTTGAGAAAGTTCCAGGTTTTTACAAAATATGCTTTTATTTCAATTACAGGGGAGACTGTTTACAAGCAACTGTAGCAATGGTTAAATTGTTAATTAATTTAAGAAGAACTTCTGATGAAATGTATATTATAACTTAGTATCAAATAATGAATTATTCAGTGGTCATCCCATATTGAAATCAAATTATATTTTGAGGCATAATATTTAGGCCAATTAGCTTGGACTGCACCATTTTAAAATAAACACATTAATGACAGCCCTGTGAGCTGAGAGCTCCAAATATTGGTTGTGTTGGTCTGATAATAGCACACAGGAAATAATGTGCCTTTGTAACATATACTTTTGCACCTGTTCATATTGTGACAATGATTTATTATTTTCAGCTGATGTATGAAAATTTTGCAGCTGTAAACAATGGGTTAAATTGTTATTTTGGGTGCTGCGTGGAAAACCCACAAGTTTTCTGTGTTTTGACAAAACTGATGGAATGTAAAATCAGCAGTCAATCTGTTATTGTCAGTTTCCCATTGATGGTTAAAGTGTAATTGCACTAAAATAAGTTTGTTTTTAACTGAGGCATGCAGACTGTCCAACAAGATATTATTATTGCAATTTTAGTCCAACAAGTGTTGAAAACCCTCAACTAGTTTTTTAAAAACTCTCCAAATTAAGTTGTTTTGATGTTCTATTTATCTAATAGGATGCACATATTTTCTGCAGCGATTGAGCCAACTTACTTAAATCCAGAGAATGTAGACATAGAATGGCAACAGGCAAAGTTTAGAATTCCAACCCAGCCCCAAAAGGCTTAATCCACCAATCCTAACCCTTGAAGGTGTCCCTCAACCTGGAGGCTAAGCCAGGAGTAGCGTATTCAGTTGCTGCATTTTACCAAGGATCGTGCACCAGAATTGTGAAACCTCTTGGAACCAGTTCTTCCAAACAAGCGCGGACGTGCTACCAATGGTTATGGCAGTGGCGTCAATTTCGTTGCAAGTGATCCTTTTCATTCAACAGAGGCAAATCAGGAAGGTCTGTGGCCTGCACCTTGTCTTACAGGTAGTGGTTTTCACATGTATCAGCTGCTATTCTTCTTCTAGGTGCTAGAGCTTACAGGTTTGGAAGGTGTTGTTGAAAGACCCATGGCAAGTTGACACAGAGTATCTTGTAAATTGTCAATGTTGTGTAAGTTAACGTTTGTGAAGGGGTTAACGTTCATGGTAGATTAGTTCCACCCATTCTGCTGATGCCACACATAGTCTGTGGGAAGTGACTATGGAGTTAATGGCAATTAAAGGAAATGCTACAAGATTCACAATCTGGAAAATTCTACAGTAACTTAATTTAACATAGTGTTCGTGAATGCAAGAATGTAAGCTTAAAGAGCAGCAAACATAAAGCAATATTGAAATGATACAGATTTAAACAGTAATAAGATGAATTCTAAAACTGGGGAGAAACAGAAAAAGATACATATCTTCTTAGCAGATGCAAGAGTGGAGAAAGACCATATAGAACACAATATTGGACTTCATAGGGTGACAGTTTTAAGATGTGGCGTTGACTTAAAGTTGAAAATTAACGGCTCAGTCTTAAATTTTTTGGCTATGTTTGAATTATGTTGAGTTTTTTGGAGGGAGCAGATGTATCTGTATCCTAAAGTTAATTATACTTGACCAAATGTCATTGCACATATTGCTATCATGCAATACACCTTCTTGTTATGCAAGAACAGTGCCTCTTCTGCAGATACTCTATAATGGTGTACCATCTACCAATACTACAACACATGTCCAAGTTAAATCATTGACAAAGGAGAACTGGTTGCAGTGATTTATCTGTCAAACTTTATGAACAAACCTTTCCTTAAGGGAATAGGGAATAAGTTTATGAGGATTGGAAGAAAGATCAGATAATGAGTGGTGAGGAGCAGAAAATAGAAGTTCCACCTCACACAACAACATCACAACCATCAACATGAGGCTTCACAAGTTGCAGCTACAGGAATAGTGAAAAGATGGACAAACAAATTTTAACCAAGAAGGTCTGATAATTTATTTAAGCTGAAATCAAGCAATTTCATAGAAAACTAATGGAAGAGTTTAGCAGGAGAAGAAACATTTAAAAGAAAAATTAAATTTCTGAAAGGACTGAGACTCAGTAATTAAGTTGCAATTTCAATGGGATGATGTATAAAGACAGCAAGCAAAGACATTTATTTTAAAATTTGTGTCAAAGAAAGTGCTTGATGTATTAAGATGGGAGGATATCCAGTTCACGCATGAAGTGAAAAACACCATTTTGGCTGCAGAAGATGGAAACACCTCAAAAAAATAAGTGGCTGCCATTTTAATTGTTACAAAAGGTAAGAAAATCCTGAAACAGGTGGGAAAACCCTGTAAGCTGTACAGAGGTACTGTATTACAAAGAAACAAATTTAAAATTCTTGGAAGCTCTAATTTACTAAAGAACATGCACGGCTCGCAGACCAGCTTTTCACGCAGAAGATATCCACCAAAAGACCAGCATCCCTTGCACCAATTTGAGATGACTGAGGACCCAGACAAGCATTGGCAATCTGGTATTGCACCTTGCCTGCACTGCCCATAGCATGTAGCCGGCATGCTTGAGACTCCCTCGTATATGCAGCCTCAGTATCTCAACCTAGACACTATGTAGCCACCAAGCCATACACTTTACCTGTCCTTCAATACATTTCATCTCTGAATGCCTGCCACGGGACTCTTTGTCCTGTGGTCACTTGCATCTTATCATTGTCCGGTAGGAGAGCATCACATACAAGCAAGCATTTGGACAAGTCCAAACATGAACTTTTATTGTTAGCAGCAAAAAGCAACACAAAAGAAATGAATACAGGCCGCAGTTCTCACCCACAATGCAAACGATCTTGACCATGACAGTCCATGATGGTTCACTGAACCCAAAAAGCATCTACTGTACCTAAGTGTCAATCAAATTCTGTCTGCCTTATTATGCACAATGCAGCTGAGCATACTGTCCTTCTACTCAGAAGACTTTACCCTTTCCCTCGGCTCCTTAACACCTATCCCATAAGCTCTTTGCCTAATCTGATTGTGTAGGATCCATCACACCAGGATCATATGGCACACTCTTTCTAGACTATACTGGAAGGCAACTCCCCAGTCTCCTCCAAGCTGTTGAACTGCATCTTCAGGAGCTCTATCATCTGTTCTACCTTGGACCTTGTCGCAGCACATACACGAATTTGGTGAACATGCTTCTCTGACTGAGTGACCAACATATTGCATGCAAAAGGGAGTGCCTGCTGTGCACCATCCACTTCCCATCCCATACCCACAACAATCATTCCACTTTCAATTAAATTCATTACGGCCCATTGTTATACTTATGTGACTGATGCGGCAGTGCTGTTCCCCCTTGCCATAGTACCCTTGTCAGTTGCTTTTGGCCAGCATTCACCTCCTTTTAAAGTGTTGTCACTAAATTCTGCACCACTGAGGTGACATTGTTAGTTTGACTAGCACCAACAGCATGGTACAATCCACCTTTGACCAACATCAGTCATGTAAGTTCTCTCCACATGTGTTGCATCTGTACAAAGATATGTTTGCTAATGAAATGTAGCTGGATTTGCAAACTCATGCTTCACATGTTTGCCCCTTCAATGCCCTTACATCCAACAAACATGGACCCCACACTTTTTCCCATAAAGATGACACTGACACTGCCCACCCTGGATTGAATGAGCCTTTCTCAAGTTGCATTGTGCATCTGGAGAACGACAAATGATAGCAGGGAACACAGCTCATGACTGACCCCGTCAGACCCCTGGCCCTGCCTAGTTACCAGGTAACTGCCCCCAGAGCTTCTATGCCCCCTATTACTGTGAACTAACCCCAACAGCCCATGTCAACGCAGCTGCGCAAGGAGGAGAACCATTACAATGAAAATTCTTCCAATTGTCCTCCCAGGCCCTGAAACTGACATTGCACCTGAATGATATGCACTTGGCTTCTTTATGCTCTTACTGCGAAGGTCACAGTGATGGTCACTGCCACATATCTACCCACATCTTACTATGCCCTCTGTATACCCCTCACATACTTTGAGTTTCTTTCAGTCACTGTCCTTGTTCCTACCTGCTCAAAACCCTGTGCTCCTCTCTCTCCCAGCCTTGACATCCCCCACCCATTCTGACTGTAATCCCTTACAGGCCGCTCTTGCACCTCCTTAATGATCAACAGGAAACCCCAGGACTGTATTCATCCAAACCTCTGACTGATTTTGACCTAAATATGAATGAGCTGACCCCTAATGCTGAATCCCCTGACGACTGCTGTTGGCCTGAAGCAACAGACCATTGCCCACCCCCTAGACTGTAGTGTACACATCCCTTAACGGTGATCATTCCAAGCTGACAATTGACCGTGGCCAAGCCCCTCGACTGTATGTGGATCTTTGCCCTGATTGACAGCACCCACCTTGACTGGACTGAGGATAAGCTGCTACCCAGTTTCTGACACAACCATTCCTTTTAAGAAACGTGCAGTATTTTTGCCGTGTTGGCTGCTGATACATTGTAGGTGGTGAACTGATGTGCTGTACATCAAGATACCCCCCGCTCCCCATCGCACTTGAGCAATTCTGATTGACAGGCATGAAGTGCAGCATGAGTGTATGTTTGCACAAAATAACCCATCAGTACAGCACTGACAGCCTTTGACTCTGGCTGAAGTACAAAAGCGCTAGCTAGCATGACATGGCAGACAAAGAAAGGCACAGAATCCAAAAGCATATAGGTAGGCACTAAGTGTGTGAGTGCTAAGGGAGCAAGTGAGCAGCTCTGAGATGCAGCCTGAACCAATCTGTGAGCTGGGTGTCTATCCCTGCATGCAAAGTGACCCAGCCGCAGCATTTCAATGTTGCTTGCCAGTGTGCCTTACAATGCAACTCTGTTCCTCCTAAACAGTCAGCAAGTGTTTTGGAGAGGTGCCATGACAGTTGTCAGATGTTGGCATGTGTTGGACGCTAATGTCCATGAATGAGGAGATGAGGGGTGAGTGCGACTGGTGCTTGAGATTGAGTCTGAGATGCTGTTTGGTCCTCTGCAACCAGTGGCAAAGTGAAGTAATCAGGCATCCGCTCTTAGTTCCATGTTAAGATTTCTGGACATTTGGTTTGCTTGCCATTGCTGGATTACTAATCCAATGACATTACCCCATGTCACCTCTACTCCTAAGTGTCACACAATTACAGCATTACAGAAAAAGACGTGGTTAGAGATATTTTGTAATCAGACTGATCAGAGATGTTATGACACATCTCTGAAGCAGATGGGATTTGAATCCAGGCCTCCTGGCTCAGAAGTAGGGACACTACCATGCACCTTAAGAGCCCCTGTGGAGTTTAGACGTGTGAGACTTTATTCTGGTACAGCAGTCTCCTATAGAAAAGACAATGAACCAATTATAGGGAAAGTTGCTGATCATAAGTCTCACAGAACGTGTTTATATCATTGAACCTCTTACTGAAATTAATCTTGATACCAATGCTAAGGTCACTGTCCTCCCTGACCAGTAACCATAGTGGTAAAAGCAGAAGCTACAGCTTACAGAGATGAAACTACTTGGCATAGGTAGAATAACTGTCAAGGCTATAGACATGTAAAATAATATGCTGCAACACAAGGGGGCAAAACAGTTGAAAATGTGTATGCAGCTCAAAATCAGCAATCTTCACTTTTGAGCCAGAATGCATATTTGGACCTCAATTTCCCTGAGAAGGGAACAGATGTTTCACTAACCACTGGTCCCAAAACAAACAATAGCCCAACCAGTCAAAGGGAAATCAATATTCTTACTTGACTCATGGCAGAACATAAAGGAATAAAAGAATCTGTTGAGATCACCTATGATGTAATTAAAGAAATGTTTCATGTTGCCGAGGAGAAGCAGAGGCGAGCAAGCTGAGTCTCAACCAAATTTGACAATCCAAAGGTTAACCAACACAGTACTACCATTTGTCAGCTTTGTGATGAAAGATGACCAGACCAAGTGTCCAGAAAGTTGGCTGAGAAAACATTTCTTGAGCATTGACAACATTTCAATTTATGGATGATTTACTAGTGCGTGATAAAAGACTAGTTGTCACAGCTTCCCTTGAGGAAGATGTATTCAAAAGAATACCTGGGCAAACTTAGATATTGTCTGGTATTCAGCCAGGACTCAGTCAGTGTTGTGGTGGCTAGAGATCTCAAAAGAATTTGAAGAGCTCACATCTCATTGAGATATCTTCAAGTAAACAGCATTGTTAACTCTAGAAAACAGTCCTGCCAAGATTCAAAGCTAAAACTCAGCAAAGCATATGAGAAAAAAGCCAACAATCTGTGTCAACAATCTGACCCGCTTAAACTCACTGAATCCTAATCAGTAATCCACTGAATCTTTAACTGAAATTGTTTCAGATGTCTTTGATGAACCATTTGAAACAGTGGAATTATCAATGTCAGCGACAAAGAGACTGTTGAATAAGTAACAAACTTTTCAAAACACAACAGAGAGCATAAGAAAATCTACATCATCAGTAAAACAAACACTGATTGCTGAAGATGCCCAGCCAAATCAACAAATCAAAGGCAATGAGCTGTAGAGGACTCCATGGGAGACAGACCAAAATCTGCAGGTTGGGGTCACAGATTAGAAGATGAAACTACAAGATACTTAAAGAAAAAGAATACTTTTTATTTCTAATGCAGTTGCTGGATTCAGAAACCACAGCATCACGAGGAAGAAAGTAATTACTTCAACAGAACAACCATCTCCCAGATTGTTTCAGGAGATTAAGGGTCCTCCAGATAATGTAATGGATCAGCAATGTCTATAAAGAATGACATTTTCCATGAAGGATGTCCAACCATTCTCAAGCAAGAGACCTACCATTCCTCGAAGTCCAAAATTAAAGCAAACTAGATGTGAAATGTCCAGAGCACTTGCATTTGTCAGACTTGGGGGAGATGATCTTGTGGTAAACGTAATGCAGTGATCTCTTTGGTTGTATAATGTGTTAATTGAAAAGAAAGAAGCTTGTGGGTGGATGCTATATAAGATAATGGATCTAGGGGGTTAATGTTCATGTTACATTGACTCCACCCATTCCATTGATGTCACACACAGTCTGTGGGCAGAGACAAAGAGTTCTAATATAGCTTTTGGAGGGGGAGATATATCTATGCCAGCTCCTTAAAGTCGTAGTAATTGGGCCAGTGGTGGTGAGATAGTACAAATATCTACCTGACCCCAGTATCCACTGGACGAGTTGATCACTCCAGTAGCTCTGAATTCAGGGTTGAGTTCAAGTTCTGACTGTGCAATGGGAGTATTATCTCTGTAAAACTTTCACCCCATCAGAGGATTATGAATATCTTCCCAAACAAAAACACTTTGCCTTGCAATACAGCAGAATGTTCATTTCTTAGACTTGATGTTAAGCACTAACATTTCACATTTAAAAATTGGAATCTTTTCTCGTGTGAATTTGTCAAGTGCTCATATTTCATTAAAAAGCAACCTTGGTTTTCCCCTAGATAAACACAGTTTATAAAATGTACAAAGTTGGAGCAATAAAAATTATAAATTATGTTCCCATTTTGAATCTACCAGAAGAAATGAGGTGAGAGATTCACATAATTTCTCATCAGTACAGGATTACTGGCTGCACAAAGCTATATTTACAGATGCTGCCTTGGAAATGCTGATGTATGCATTGAGGTAAAGCCAATTTGTCCTGGCTCACACTGAAGGGCACCTTCTTCAATAAAGAGTTGTATGAAATGTCTGCAAAAGATCGCTGACAGGGTGATTGCTGTCTCGAAACCCAAAGGACGTGACTGCAAATGTACAAGATGTCAACAAACTTGAGGAAAGTTGTCAATGTGTTGTCGCTCAATAAACTCCCACTGAAATACTTTTCCCAAGTGTATTTTTGTCGTAAAATATTCCCTCAGAAACTGTTATTCCTAGCCGCTACAAAGTTTTCATTCAATCTTTCAGTGCTTCTAATGTTGCATACGAGGGCCATATAGCAGGATAATACAGACACACAGCCACTGACAGCTGAAACTACTATTTTGTTATCTTAATGGAGTTTTGTACAAGAAAACCTCCAAACAGCCCCTGGCTGCATGATGCAAATCCATTTGTTGATAAATTGGGTGGATTGAATACTGCATGCATATTTATCAGTACAGGCTGAATTTAATAATTCTGTACATGGGATAGTTCTCCCAGGGATCCTGAGTTAAAGAACTGAAGCAGCAGCAACTGATCATCACTGATGTCTTATTTTGAGTGTAATTTTCCTGCAGTGAGTGCAGGACTACTAGAATTAGCCTTGGTAGTTGTTCCATGAACTTATTACATTTCTACTGTACTTATCTGCTTTAAAGATATTATGTACATAATACAAGGCAACTGACTTGAATTTAACAAGAGCTAAGAAATCACAAGTCCTTCAGCAGGTCAAGTCGGAATATTTTTTACGTGAAAGAATTTATTAGGTGAACTTAAGGCTGCTCTCAAACTTAAGCTGTTATCCAAATTTTGAAAGCTCTGTCTCTCTTTAAGCTCATTTACACGCATACATATAAACAGAAGAAAAAAATTCAATCTAAAAGCAAAATATTGCTGATACTGGAAATCTGAAACAACTAGAAAATGCTAGAAAACTCACAAACTCAATTCTGAGGAGGGGTCATATCAGACTTAAAATATCAATTTTGTTTCTGTCTGCAGACGCTGAATTTCTCCAACATTTGCTGTGTTTGTTTGAGCAATATTTAATCTATCTTAATTGCAAGAGATTGGACCAAATGCCCAGGCTGCACATCAATGGCTCACCCATTTCCAAACTTTATGATATGCAACAATGCAGTCCAAACAGGTAACGATGTCTTGTGTCTGTTCCTAGCCAATGGAAAAGGAAACTTAAAGCATATTTCATCCGTGATCAACGATACAGCAGTCATATTGATCAATATTTCTTCAAATTCACAGGATGTGTGTTTTGCTGACAATTATTACTCTTCTCAGTTTGCTTTGAGAAGGTGGTGGTGTGAGCTGCCTTCTTAAACAGCGCATTCAATGCAGGTACGCCTACAATGCTGTTAAGAATGGCCTTCCAGCATTTTGAGCCAATGAGTCTGAAGGAATAGTGATAAATTCCATAAGTCAGGATGATGAGTGACTTGGAGAGAAAATTGAAGGTGGTGGTGTATTTGATGCACTTGTCATTCTAGTTGGCACTGGAAGAAAAGAATAGATAGCAGTAGGTGTGGGTAGAAGGTACTATCTAAGGAACCTTAGTGACTTTCAGTAATGTACCTTGTAGATGGCACAGACTGAAGCCACTGAGAATCAATAGTGGAGTAAATGATGTTTGTAGATGTAGTGTCAATCAGGTGGGCTGGTTTCTCCTGGTAGTTTCTGGAGCATTGTTGGTGACGCACTTATTCAGGCAAGTGGGAAGTATTCAATCATACTTCTGACTTGTGCTTAGTAGATGATGGACAAACGTTGGGGTGTCAGATGGTGAGTTAATTTCTCAAGGATTCTTAGCCTGTACCTGCTCTTAGAGCCATCATATTTGTATGGCTATTCTGGTTCAATTTCTGGTCAAAGGTAACCCACCAGGATGTTGATGGTGAGGGATCCAGCAGTGATGGTCATTGAATCAAGGCCAATAGTTAAGTACTTTCTTGATGAAGTTGGTTATTGCCTGGCAATTATGTGACACAAACGCTACTTTGCCACTTTTCAGTCCAAACCTGGATATTTTCCAGGTCTTGTTGCATTTAGACATGGACTGCTTCAGTACCTGAGGAATTGTGAGCACTGCTGGACGTTGTGCAATCATCAGTGAACAGCCTCACTTCTGACCTTATGATGGAGGGATTGTCATTGATGTAGCAGCTCAAGATGTTTGGGCTGAGGACACTACCCTGAGGAATTCCTGCAGAGATGTCGTGGAGCTGAGATGACTGAACAAACATATCCAACTTCCTTTGTACTAGTTATGACTCCAACTAGAGAAGAGATTTTCCTCTGATTCTCATTAATTCATGTTTTACTAGGGCCCCTTGGTGCCACACTCAGTCAAATGCAGCCTTGATATCAACAGCAGTCACTCTCACCTCACTTTTGAAGTTTAGTGCTTTGACCATGCTTGAAACAAATCTGTAATGAGGTCAGGAGCTGAGAGGCCCTGGCAGAACTGAGCCTCAGTTAGCAGCTTATTGTGAAGCAAGTGCAGCTGGATAATGCTGGATATTTTAATTCATTAAATTATTAATGTTTGAAAGTAGACTGGTGGAGTAGTAATGGTCGGGATTGAATTTGCCCAGTGTGCAGGACATATCTGGGCAATTTTCTACATTGTTAGGTATATGTTAGTGTTGTAACTCTATTCGAACAATTTCACTGGGTGCATGGGTAGTTCTGGAACACATGTCTAAAGTATTATTGGTGGAACATTGTCAAGGCCCATAGCCTTTGCAGTATACAGTGTCTCCAGCTATTTCTTGATATCACATGGAGTAAGTTGAATTGGCTGAAGAATGACATCTGTGATGTTGGGGGACTTCTGGAGGAGGCTGAGATGGATCATCCATTAGGTACTTCCATTAGACTGAAGATTGATGTAAATGCTTCAGCCTTATCTTTTGTATTGATGTGCTGGGCCTCCCCATCATTAAGGATGGGGATATTTGTAGAGCCTTCTCCTCCAGTACATTGTCTAATTGTCCACCACCATTCACGACTGGATGTGGCAAGACTGCAGAGCTTAGATCTGATCTGCTGTTTCAAAAATTGCTTAACCATAATAATCACTTGTTGCTAATGCTGTTTGGCTCAGAAATAGTCATGTTTTGTAGAATCACCAGGTTAACACTTCAGTTTTAGGTATGCCTGATGCTACTCCTGGTATGACCATCTTGAACTCTGCATTGAATCAGTGTTGATCTGCTAGTTTGACGGTAATGGTAGAGTGGTGGATATGCCAGACCATGAGGTTGCTGAATATGTTTTGGGTCAATTATGCAACCATGGACTATGGTTCAGAGCACTTTAAGGATGCCCAGTCTTGAGTTGCTAACTCTGTTCAAAGCATTTAGTACAATGAAAGTGCCATACTCTGCAGGGTGTCCTGAACATGAAGGCAGGGCTTCATCTCCACAAGAACTGTGCAGTGATTACTACTGTTGAAGAAAGATCTGTAGTCAACTGATGGATCTGCAGCAGGCAGGTTGGTGAGGATAAAGTCAAGTATGTTTTCCCTTTTGCATTGTCCTTCACTACCTGCCATAGAACCAGTCTAAATTGTTCTTTAGGACTTGACCAGCTTAGTCAGGAGCAGTGCTGTTGAGGCATTCTTGGAGATGGACATTGATGTCCTCCACCCAGTGCACATTATGTGCCCTTGCCATCCTCAGTAATTTAACCAAGTGGTGTTCAACTTGGAAGAGTCATGATTCAGTAGTATGTAATAAATAGCAGGATGTTTCCTGCTGTATGAGTTTGAGTTTGATTTATTGTTGTCACATGTATCAAGATACAGTGAAAAGTGTTGTTTTGCATGTTATACAGGCAGATTGTGCCACACTAAGTGCATCAGGATAGCCGAACAGAGTACAGAATACAGTGTTACAGCTGCAGAGAGAGTGATCAACATGAACATTTGAGAAGTCTGTTTAAAAGTCTGATAACAGCAGGGAAGAAGCTGTTTTTGAAACTATTTGTACATGTATTCAAACTTTTATATCTTTTGCCCAATGGAAGAGGGTGGAAGAGAGTATAACTGGAGTGGAAGGGGTCTTTGATTAAGTTGTTTGCTTTCCCAAGGTATTGGGAAGTATAGATGGAGTCAATGGATGGAGGCTGGCTTATGTAATGGACTGGGTTGTGTTCACAATTCTCTGTAGTTTCTTGCAGTCTTGGAAAGAGCAGTTGCCATACCAAGCTGTGATGCATCCAGATTGGATGCTTTCTATGGTGCACCTATAAAAATTGGTAAGAGTCTTTGTGGACATGCTGAATTTCCTTAGCTTCCTGAGAAAATAGAGACAGTGTTGTGCTTTCTTCCACCACTTTGACGTGGGTGGACCAGGACAGATTGCTGGTGATCATGACTTCCAGGAACCTGATGCTTTCGACCATCTGTGGGCCTGCTCTCCACTCTGCCTCCTGAAGTCGATGATCAGCTCTTTTGTTGTACTGTTTACACAACTGCCTTACAAATAGTAGAAGCTTAGTTTGGAGACAAGTTAGAGGCAGATTGTCTACAAATGAAGCTTTGGCTGGCAAGAAGTAGTTGATTGGTCAATGGAATTATTTCTCGTCATTGATGGCAAAGGCTTTTTGCCTGCCAACTGCTATGTGATTGGCTCTCAGGTAGCCGAACAGAGTGGTGAGTGAATGTTCTGGCAGAAACCATTGCACCTCTGGAGATGGAGCAGTTTTTCCTCTGCAGTATGAAGCTTCTTAAGTCTAATGACAATCAGTTCCCTCAGCAATTGTAAGCTGTTGGTCTTAAACAATAAACCAGAGATTTTAAATCTCCGTGTACCTTCTACAAACAAGTTTTGGAGAAAGAGAGTCAAGGAGCAACATGTTCTGATAAGCCATAAAGTCCATCTCAGGGGAGCCATTGAACTGTCTTCCCAGTGTTCCCTACATCTCATTATGCCAACTTTCCTCGCTGTGTCTGTCTGCATGCCTGTATGTAGAAGGAGAGTTTATAAAGGGGGTTAGATTTTTAACTAGGGTTTTATTAGGGTTCATAATTATTGAAACAAGGATCTATTTATTTTTAACAAAGAATAATTCTAGTTAAAGTGCAGAGACCTAGTCCATGCTTTCTATCAACCTAGGTCTAAAAGAAAGGTGATTTGGGAAATTTAGCATATTTTTTAGCTTTTATGATGACTCTGAAAATTATACACCTTGATTTCGAGTGCACTACTCCATGAGGTGTAACACCAGCACTATGAAGACTTGCTGTCCTCTGCCAAAACTGGCTTCTATTTCAGTATAATTCAACAGAACAACGTCAACATGACTTCTTTTCTCCACTGTCAGATAGCTCCTGAAATCCTTTTGCTCTAATGTCTTCATTCTACTCTTCAACAATAAATATGAAGAAATCATTAAGTTTCATTGAGAATATACATTGTACTCCCTCTGTTGTTCCTTCCCCCTTATATTCTTCCTGGTCCTAACACTAAATCTGTATCCTTTTCTAGATTTTTTACTATCACTCTATTTCAGAGCTCAAAATGTATGCAAGACCCATCTCCTGATATTGTGACCCTCTTCCCATGTAAGTGATGATCACCTAGCCTCTTTACCTGACACTTAAGGAGCAGCATCCATGAATTGAAGAAGGAAGTGCGAGAACTTTATAGTGGAAATTTTCTAAAATATGCCTAAATGAAATTTTTTATGGGAAACTGGTCTCACGGAATGGAACTGTTTTTTAACTGAATTTTGAGAAAAGGTTTTTTATCATCACAACTGAGGCTAAACACTACCCAAGCTTTTGACATAGAGTTTATTAGATAATTTGGCCATGAAATTCTTTAAACTAAAGGATTAATGAAAACCATAAAATCTTGAGGTTATGTGAACCAGAAGGATCTGTGTTTACATGACACAAATTCCTTACTAGAATGAAAAGCCATTATCCCAACTTAAACCACCTAGGCAACAGCTAATGGACCATAAAGATTCTTCCCAGTTGTGTGCAAAAAAAGCTCCTGAGAAATGCAAGGTCAGTCAGGGTAGGGGGGGAGAGGTGGTGTTGTTTGTAAAAAAATGTGCACATAATGTCTGTCACTAGGGGAAAGCATTGCTCCAACAGCTTGTTAGCAACCATAGAACACAAGTTATCAGACTGAGTTCACAAGTCCTTTAACCAACAGTGTCGCCCAATTGAAATCAAAGATATTATCATTGAGTGTGTACTTTAGCACATGTGACAAAAATAGTCATACTCAAGTATTGACAAAGGTTTGAAATCTACTGCTTTTAAAAGTTGATATAAAGGCTGCATTAACTGTCAAACAAAACTTCAGCATTTTAAAGACAGAAAGGACTGCAGACGCTGGAAATTAGATTCAAAAAATGTGGAACTGGAAAAGCACATCAGGACAGACAGGATCCCAGGGGCAGGAAAGTCAACGTTTTGGGGCTGAAGAAGCGTTCCAACCCAAAGCATTGACGTTCCTGCTCCTAAGGTGCTGTCTGACTGTTGTGGATTTTCAGCATTTTAAAGCTTATGTTGTGATAACTACATATTTTGAGGTGACATCCCTTTCTCATCTAACTTTCTCTAATCTAAGTGAATGCATGTTGTGAAGTGAGAGTATAATATTTCCATGCATACTCAATTTATTTTTAAGCAGACGTGCATTAATAAGACAGATACTGGAGAAAATATATGTTAGGATAATATAGGTCAAAAAAATACACAGAAAGCATGAATAGTACCTGATCTGACTAGACCAATTATAATCAGGTTAAGTTCATTTTCTATTCAGGATTATGTTTATCCTTCTCAGAAACCCAAAGCTTCCATTTTGGCAACAGCAGAGAAATTGTTATAAACTTAAGCAACTGAGGTAAGTGTATTTGTGTAGGGGCTTATGTGGTCTCATGTGTGTGAAGGTAATCACCTTTTGTTCCAATAAAAGGAATCTTGTAGCGTAAACAAGATGCCATTTATTGCATCACTGCAACTATCTGTAGTTTGTAAGAATGGTCTCTACATTACAATAAAGATTGTTGGAAGGACCTAGCTGAAATTTATGGCTGATGAGGCCCAAGTACCAAGTCCTCGTGATTTTGTCATTCTCAATTGTCCTATTGCATTCAAATAAACATCAAACCTTTCAGAGCCTTTCCGGCTCACGTATGCCATCTCTGCCTAGTTTTGATCTGATAACTACTCCTGTTAAACATTGGTTTATACAATTAATTACATACATCAATACATCTCTCCCCTGTCTTTGACTTTACAAGTTCAGATAGTCTAGGTCAGGTGTGACTCTTTTTACTTGGAAGAATGATAGTGTTAAGTGGGAGTAATAGATATGGACTTTCTTCATGATGCTCTGAGATATCAACTTCCCCTCAGACAGGAAGACATTTGATCTTTTGCATTTCTATTGTGGAGGACATCACATTTGCTATAGCAGACGTTTTTCTTCACATATCTTGAATCTTTGAATATTGCTGTGTCTTCTTAATAGTGTCTACCATGGAGTTATAAGCACAACATCTTAAATTTGCATTAGTCCTTTTTCATTTTGATTCACCTTTAGATCTGTGGTGAAGTAGGCATACCTTGTTATCTCAGAATCCAGCATCTGCAGCTTCTACTATCTCTGAGTGAGTGATACTCATTTCTTCAACTTGTTGAGTAATTTGGACTTTTTTGTCCCTCCTCAGTAATTAAATAATTAGTGAAACCAAATTGTTCACTTCCTCAGTTGTATTTTTGAAGATTTGTTTGTTTTTGATGTGATATTCATTATTGTTATTGAGGTATCTTCTTTAAATGGTATGCAAATCAGATATTCTAATGAACTTAGCCCTTCCTAGATACCGTTGTATCTAACATGTGTCATAATTGGTTGTTCAGTATGTTGTTCTGTAATTTGACTCAATTCATTTGCAGATGTTTCTATGGTCTCACATTGGGTATACTGTTCCTTTTTTGTCTTTTTCATTGAATTTCTTCCGAAAAGTTTATTGGTCCTTGGAACCTGACTGTATTTAGTGTTGAACACAGTCAAAGACATTGACAGGAAAGCAGTATAGTTACAGCTTTCCAATTTGCTCATAATAGGAAACAAATTTCTTATTCCAATATAATCCACTTCATGAGGTTGTTTTTGTTTAAGGTTTCGTATGAGCTTTTCTGTCCCTTGACCTTTTGTTGTTTACCCCATCCTGCTTTTGAATGAAATTGAGGTCACTACAAGTGTTTCTAGTTGGGAGTAGATCATAGAATCCCTACAGTGTGGAAACAGGCCCTTTGGCCCAACAAGTCCACACTGACCCTTGGAGAATCCCACCCAGACCCTATTAACCCACCTAATCTACATACCCCTGAACATTACGGGCAATTTAGTATGGCCAATCCACCTCGCCTGCACATCTTTGGACTGTGGGAGGAAACTGGAGCATCTGGAGGAAACCCACGCAGACACAGGAAGAATGTGCAAACTCCACACAGACAGTCACCTGAGGGTGGAATTGAAGCCACAACCCTGGTGCTGTGAGGCAGCAGTGCGAACCACTGTGCCACCGTGCCACCCTAAAGAGTGTTAATTCTTAGTTGTGGAATACGTATAGGTTTTCTGGTATTTGGTGTCTGTTATATTGGAGGGTTGTTTGTAGCATACCTTTAACATTAAGTTTGATGTCCCCTGGACCATGCAGTTAAATGCCTCTCAGCTGTAAACAATGTATTTTGTCATTCAAGGCTCACTAACTGCCAATATTGTGATAAGTACTCTCATGGCGAACTTGAAATTTGTGAGATGGCAATTGATGTAAATGTCAGCTTGTCAAAATGTGTAGTCTAAATCACTGATTTCCCCAGGGAAATCATTAGGTTTGGTTTTTTCTGGAGACTAGTTTACCATATCTATCATTTTGTGCAGGTTGTCTTTTGCTGCTTTGTAGCCGTGAAATAACTTGTTACTTTACAATAAAAACATGGTGTTTTAATACCATGGCACTGTTCATCCCAGTAGGTTTCTTTCCTCCACAGCATTGGCAAAGACTTTTTGTGTCTGCTATCCTACCCATGTACTGGCTTATTACATGTGTCTTTTGTGGTTCTGTATCCTATGAACTGAAAGGATTCTGAAGGACTTGTGTCAAGTTTGTTCTTCTCCCGTTAAGATGGATCTATGTTGTATCTGGACCTCTGTTTCACATATCATCTGAATGGCTTTCTCTAGAGATAGGTCTTCTTTGGTTTGTAACAATCTGACAAAGTCTTATCAGTAATGCCGACAACAATTCAGTCTCTTAAATTTTGACTTGAAATCACCATAGTAATATCTCTCCATTAGTCTGTATGTATTATTAGTGAAATTATTTGTGGATTCCCCTGTTAAACCATGACCTTTTAAGAATATTGTTAATTCTAGAGTTGAGATAATTGTCAAAGGCTTTTAGTAAGTTTGAATGTGTCTGTTGCTTACTTTACTTCCTGGTTAGGAATAACATCACCTATTAGATTTCCAACTGTGTACAGAAGTATTTTTACTTGTTTAGCTTCTGAAATGGTATCCAGTTTAGAACATGTAATGTTCTTCAAGAATTGTTCTCTCTAGGTTGTCCTTTTTGGCCCATTTCTGAAATTAAATCTTTATGATGATCCTATTTCTGATACCATAACTCCCTAATGTGATTAAATATTTGATCTTCTTTAAAGATTTTTAATTTTGCAATAATTCTTTAAAAGATATTAAGTATTCAATCATATTATGAAGCTATAGAATCATGCAAAGATTCTCCTTTTTACCAGAGGTTTTTGGTTTTGACTCAGCAATCTCTAATATTTGTTTGCTCACTCGCTGAACCTGGATGTAATAACTCTCACAGAAGACTTCTTCATGGTGCAGCCTGTACCTCTGCCTTGGAGTTGCAAATTACATCCATTTCAACATATCTCTCAATCGTTATTTGAAATATTCTTTGGTGTTGAGTATTTCTATGAGACATATTGCATGTTTTCAGCAATCAAAAGTGTCCTTTAAGTCTTCTGGGCTACCAGCATGATTGCCTTGTTGGGTCTGTGGCTACTAAATTAAATCATCAGATCCCAGACTGACCTCATGTTCTCTGTGCTGCCATCCACTTCTTCTAAGTGTGTGAGTTCTCCAGGGGACTTAGGTGGTCCAATGTGTACAAAGTATTCACCTTCTGGTCAAATAAGAAGAGTTTTGCAAACAGGAGTAGTTTATTGCATCTTTGTACAATTTGCACATTATAAAGAAAGGTTCTAGATTGCGATAAAGACCTAGCCTTAGGTCTACCTCTCATGAGACAAATTTTCCTCTCTCAACAAATCCTCTTGAAGTCATTACTGTTGGTCATGCTAATTGCATTCTTTCAAGTACTAACCCTCCAGGTCCTTGCAGACCTATTGACAACAGTTAGTTATAATGCGATAACCACAAATGAAGCAATTTCAAACTTTGACCACAACTTGAAAATAAACTTTTTTTTTCTGAAGAGTCAACTCTTACCCTTGCCCTTGCAAATCCAAGAGTTCAAATGTACTGCAAGCGGCATTCCTAACAGTTCTAGCTTTACTTCTGTTCATGTAGAGACTTCAAAGTCAATAAAGTGGTAACTGGTTATTATTAGATGGTCACTCATTTAGCATTGTAATAATTTATTAGCCTTTACATCCAGAGGCTTCCCTCTTCAGATCCCTTCCCATTTATTGAGAGTAACTTGAATTAATTGTACGTAGAAGCTTGTGGAAAGCAATGTAGAGCTGCACACCCTAACTTAGGTTCTGACAATCTACTGCTATGCAGATATACAGAGGAAGGAAATTGCATGATGATTTTTTTCAATTAAAAGTTAGCTCATAATACCACCAGTGTGTTTATGCATGGGTGTGCTAGATGCTTTGAAACATATAACATGTGATTATATAGCCCACATAAGCACTAATGGTTTCAAGCCATATGTTACCACTTGAAATTCTAGTTCTGAGTCTAATTCATTATAAGTTGCGCCATTATTAGTGATGTAGATGGATATGTGAACAAACATTGAATTATACATGCATAAACTGTATTTTATATATTTTAGTCCATACATACATAATCCAGTACATTTCCACATAGCTACCTACAGCATACTTAATGCCATAACATCTACTGAATATGTATTTGCTTCAGTTAGAATCATGTATTGTGCATACATATTTTAAAATACATGAAAAATCCAAGGGAATTAAATTAGTTTCATAAGTAAATACTGAAGAGAAAAGATCTGTGATATTTCTATAATTCAGAACAAATGGTTTAATTTAGGAACAGATTCCAACAAGACAGGAATCTTCTTCATCCAGAACATATGGAACTAAATTGTGAAACACATCTGCAATCATTTCTATTTGTAACGCTTCATTATTGTGATTATTAGCAGATATTTTGACTTGGTCTTGCGCTGAAAATGGTTATTTGACATATTGTCCTGATGTGGTCATTTCTTATTGCATTATGTTGTTTTGATCAGTAATAATAAATAACAACAAGGCTCACAAAATGTATTGAAAAGGACAAATGTAAAATATTCATATCTGGATAAGAGCATGAGGGTTTATAGGAACAAGAAAACTCAATAAGTCCAAAAAGCTATTTTTTGTGGAGATATCTCCATTATTCATCTCTGTCCCTCAATTTCTTTTCTCCTCACCCGATTGTCTCTCAAACTCAGTTCTTCCAGTTAGAGACATTGAATTGAATGACATAATTGGGGGAGCAGCTGTAAGGATGTTGATTCGTGGTACTCAGTATCGCCACACAAGTATCAGTCACAAGTACGATGATCAGTCCTTACTTTGTATGATGTAGGCTGGTTGTATATTCTAATAACCTTTTCTGTATCCAAGTATTTGGATTTGCATTTCCAATGCACCCTCTATGCCCAGTGCAGGTTTGGTGGTTCTCTACCTGCTCACTTATTGTATATCTCTTTCATTCCCCTCTGGCTTTAAAGGCGAATTTCCTGTGTCTCGGAATGATTAAACATTTGGTTGCTGGGCAAATTTGTTTGCACTTGCCTCTGACTATAGGTTTTGCCTTTTTCGTTGGTATTTCACAAAAATGTAACAATGCAAAATGAAAATATTGCTTTGTTGCACAGCACTTAAAAATGATTGATAACACAGTGGGGAGCTGGAGGAGCACAGCAGGCCAAGCAGCATCAGAGGA
>NC_063356.1:33170434-33232758 GCF_021869965.1 Rhincodon typus | reverse complement strand
GAATAATTTGATTAGGGATAGTCAACACGGTTTTGTGAAGGGTAGGTCGTGCCTCACAAACCTTATTGAGTTCTTTGAGAAGGTGACCAAACAGGTGGATGAGGGTAAAGCGGTTGATGTGGTGTATATGGATTTCAGTAAAGTGTTTGATAAGGTTCCCCACGGTAGGCTATTGCAGAAAATACGGAGGCATGGGATTGAGGGTGATTTAGTGGTCTGGATCAGAAATTGGCTCGCTGTGGTTGATGGGAAATGTTCATCCTGGAGTTCAGTTACTAGTGGTGTACTGCAAGGATCTGTTTTGGAGCCACTGCTGTTTGTCATTTTTATAAATGACCTGGATGAGGGCGTAGAAGGATGGGTTAGTAAATTTGCGGATGACACTAAAGTCGGTGGAGTTGTGGATAGTGTGGAAGGATGTTGCAGGTTACAGAGGGACATCGATAAGCTGCAGAGCTGGGCTGAGAGGCGGCAAATGGAGTTTAATGCGGGAAAGTGTGAGGTGATTCAATTTGGAAGGAGTAACAGGAATACAGAGTACTGGGCTAATGGTAAGATTCTTGGTAAGTGTGGATGAGCAGAGAGATCTCGGCGTCCATGTGCATAGATCCCTAAAAGTTGCCACCCAGGTTGATAGGGTTGTTAAGAAGGTGTACTGTGTGTTAGGTTTTATTGGTAGAGGGATTGAGTTTCGGAGCCATGAGGTCATGTTGCAGCTGTACAAAACTCTGGTGCAGCCGCACTTGGAGTATTGCGTACAGTTCTGGTTGCCGCATTATAGGAAGGATGTGGAAGCATTGGAAAGGGTGCAGAGGAGATTTACCAGGATGTTGCCTGGTATTGAGGGAAGGTCTTATGAGGAAAGGCTGAGGGACTTGAGGCTGTTTTTGTTAGAGAGAAGAAGGTTAAGAGGTGACTTAATAGAGACATACAAGATGATCAGAGGATTAGATAGGGTGGACAGTGAGAGCCTTTTACCTCGGATGGTGATGGCTAGCATGAGGGGACATAGCTTTAAATTGAGGGGTGATAGATATAGGACAGATGTCAGAGGTAGGTTCTTTACTCAGAGAGTAGTAAGGGCATGGAATGCCCTGCCTGCAACAGTAGTAGACTCGCCAACTTTAAGGGCATTTAAATGGTCATTGGATAAACATATAGATGATAATGGAATAGTGTAGGTTAGATGGGCTTCAGATTGGTTTCACAGGTCGGGGCAACATAGAGGGCCGAATGGCCTGTACTGCGCTGTAATGTTCTATGTTCTATGTTCTATGGAAATGCTGTGCTCCTCCAGCTCCACACTGTGTTATCTCTGACTCCGGCATTGGCAGTTCTTACTATCACTTAAAAATCATTGTTTTGATAGTATGCATCCTACACATGGATGGACCATTTGAGGGTGAGTAGTGAAGTGACAGTGTGACTTGGGCCAGTCCTCACTTAGCTCACATGTCCTCAAAACTTTACCGATGTACTGAAGTTCATTGTCATACACTATTCATTTGGGGATATCAAATAAACTCATTGTGTCAGTGATGGCTGCACACTGTTAAATCATTGAACAACAGGAAATTTAGAGAAGGCATCTATCAGAAGGATGCAATCTCCTCTCCTTGTGCACTCTGCATAATTTTGTTACTTTCATCCAAGATATGGATGGAACATTGTGTGGATGTAATGGCTCCCTCCCTACTGGATTGAGGAATTTGGCATGCCTCACATGCATTCAAAAATTATAGAATACTCAGATTCATTCCTGGCCTGTTCACAGATTCATGCACTCACCTTCTTGTGCAGTCAATACTCATGTGTCCCTGGTGTAACAGGGAGGGATATCTTGACATAATGCTTCTGGTGTTACAACTTGTTTGTCCTTGAAAATGACTTGCTGGGATATACCAAGTTCATCTCTATGTACAGAATCATATAGGGACCTGAGGGGTGTGGACTTGAGAAATCTTGTGAGACCTACTATGATGTTGGGAGCAACTTGCTGTATCATTTAATTAAGTTCTGGGCATCGAGTTGACTTATTTCATCAGGATTAAGCTTCCGATCCTATCACCCAACATGAACAAACTGGATGCTGAGAATTTTTGACTTGGAGGTCAGAGCAGGTGCCCAGCAACTTCAACTTGCAACTTGCTCCAAAAGACCTCTATATTGGTACTAATATCTTCGGACATGCTTCATGGGCATCAGTCACATACATGCCCCACATTCACAGACACTGGCATATGACATGTGCCAGCCTCTAAGAATCCTCATGGCACATCTCCATTACACTTACAGTATACTTCAGCAGTTCACTGCTGCACCTTGGAATACAACAGCCAATCCCATAATAATACTGCACCAAGGCCACTTTGCACTCAGTGATATGTACCAAACTCACGGACAGGGCCAGGCTGCATTTCTGGCCTGTACACTTCCTCCCATAACGCACACTCTGAGCCTACCTAGATGTTCACAGTATGCCTTCCTGGCTTTGCCTTTCATTTTTGCATGTTGCCCCGCAGCCAGAAGTATCAGGCTCATCCATATTTAAACACTTTTCACAATCTCAGGGTGTTCCAAAACAATTTGTAGCCAGTACAGAAATACATTTGCACTCACTTCAACAGAAATATCAGCACTCTGACAGTATTGCATTGAAAGCCAGTCTAGATTCTTTTAAGTGGAGCTTGAAATGACAACCTTATGATACTCATAACATCTCTTCATTCACAAATTTCCCTGCTGAACTTCACTTGGACTTTTATTTCCTTGCTGGTTCATTTGCTGAGAGAGCTGAAGCATACAATTCACCACAAAGGCACAAATAGGTTCAAACAGTGAATGCAAGAGTCACAAATACTGTGGGTCCTGAAGAGGAAGCTATTTTTTGCCCAGAAGCCGATCTGAGTCACAATCAGAGTCCCTTTCACCCCTCAGCCAGCCCGGGAATTTCTGATGACATACGGCAGATGGGCTTCAAAGAAGCAATCTAATTGGCATTGCCAACTTCTGGCCTTATGTTTCCCTTCTAATGATCCCACAAATTTGGAATTCGAGAGCATTAATGGAAATTATTATGAATGCTGATTTTGGAAATTCAGAGCTATAATAAGAGCTGTATTTCCTCATTTGCCATTGGAGTAGTATCTTCTGAGAACACTGATTTAAACAAATCATCCCTTCATGATTTACTGACTTCATTCCAGTTGCTCATTAGCAAGATATGCACATACACCTCAGAATTGTTCTAAGATGTTAAACTTGCTGCACTATAATTTGTAGGTGCCCTTCTCAACATAGTTCTAAATAAAAGAGTTATGTAAGCCAATTTGCAATAATGAGCTACACCCGACAAATCATAAAAATGTATTTCTTATTTCAGTCTCTTCCTTTTTTCAATATAATTAGAACAAGTCGTCTGGATCTGCTATTTCGGACTGTTTCAGAGCATCTCTGCTTTTTTAGTGTTGTGCCTTTTGTTAATTCTCATTATGTTTAGTTCCTCTTTTGAAAGCTCCTCTTTATCTGATATCTGATTTAGGCAACTTTCTTTCATCTTCCTAAGGGAAGAATGATTGAAAGTACAGCTAATAATTTTGCTATTCCTTTTATCATGGACACAAGCATCTCACTATCATTAATAGGTCAGTATTTTCTTTCACCTATAGCTCGTCCCAGAAACGTATATTTTTATAAAGCTTTAAAACAGCACGGTAACCCATGACACATTTGTTAGAGTTAGTTTATTTTTCAAATCAACGTTGTTTAGAATGCTATACTTTCATGAATAGTTATTGATAGCATAATGCAGGAAAAAATATTTGGATTTAATAGCTGTGCATCTGAAGCAAGTGGTATGTACTCGTAAAGAACAGCTTGCATAATTTAAAATGGAGATAAAACAGCTTTACTTGAGGATTCAGCATTTTGGGGGAAATCAAATTACTTCTTTAAGAAAAACTTCCACGTATAGTAAAACCTCTCCCTATGTTGACAACTGCATTGTCAAACAATGATCAATATATGTACAAAACTATAGAAAATGGGCTTTCTTCGTGGCTGCCATGCTTCCCAAAATATGACCTAATGGCCTTAGGGGATCTTATCTTTGCTCCACAGCAAATTCATTTGCTGGTAGAAGACTTGGCATTTTAGATAATTGACAGACTAATTTATTTGGCAGATTGCATGGTTAAAAAGCAAAGTTGCTCGCCTCAATGCATATCTATATTAGTATTTATGTTTCGACTGAAAATTGGAATTGTCTGGAATTTCTTACAATGGTAATTAAAAATAGGTCACTGAAAATAGTGGAGGTGGCTGCATGATTATTTGCTTCTTTATTCTCATTATACATCAAAATAGATAATGCACTGTCACCCTAGGTTAGTTGAGCAGGTTTATGATATTAAAGCCTCATTGCTTTTTTCCAGAATGTTATTTTACAAATGGCAATTATCAGTGATTTCTTGGTAGCAAATTGGTATACATGTTAGGTTTGAGGATATTAGAACACATCATGAAACAACGTTACCTTTTGCTATGTGACACATGAAATTGCAACTTCTAAATAATTGCTTGGACTTAATATTCACCTGTTTGTAAAGCTATGAAAATGTAATAATTTCAGCTCTTTTATTGGCAAGGCCTAAGGACCTGCATGGTAATTTATCATAATTGTGAATTTTCTGTCAACAGTGCTTCATCTTGATACTGCCCAGGGGCTCAGTTCTAATCAATGCTCGTTTACCTTAAGTTGACATACCTCATTCAATTTTAATGGAAAATGTCAACTTAAGACAGCCAATTGCTGATTTAAAATTGGGCTCCAGGACTCCCCTTTGAAGGGAGAAGTTGTGGATCATGTCTAGTGTGTAAATCATGAAAGGTGTTTTAACAATATACATTTTAGCATCATTTTCATTTACACAACATAAATGCTGTTGCCAGCTTCTTCTGTCTCCATACTTTTATAATGGAATCAAAAATCCTGTGTCCCCTTGTTAAAATTGAGATGGAGCAATTAGTATTACCCTTTTACAACTTTCCATTTTTCTGACAATTAAAAATACTTTAAAATGTCTGTTTTTTCCTTTGATCTTTATTAGTTATCAGTGAAAATAATATTCAGAAATCACATGTAAAGAAATGTTTGCAGTCCTGAAACGACTGCTTACTTACTACACTTGTATTTATTAAATGTAATCAAAACATATCAGCTGAAAATGGCATTATTTACTGCTTCTCTTTCTTCAGACCCAAAAGGTACTTCATGCTTGCTATAGGATAACTTATTCAAATGCCCACAGCAGACACTGAAAGGAAATGTCAGGTCATGTACCTTATTGCTATTGCGCATCATGATTAATCTAAGTTATCTGGGGACTCATTATCTTTTGCAGTTTTCTGCTGACTTCTACCTTGTAAACAGGGTCTATTGCCTTTAACTTGTCAAGTATCAACTTTGCATCCCCTAAGATGGAGTTGGACAGGTGCCTAAAGCCTTAGGATTACAACTTTGTGCTGTACATCTAAGACAGTTAAGGAAAGAGGGTAGAGTGCTGTGAGATGAATGAACAATTTAAACAAAAGATTTCTGGTCACACTAACAACTAATCGGTTGTCAGTCAAGGTTCAGTCGCAATACTCTCACTTCCCAGTGGGAAAGTTAACATTACAAAACAAGGCTGCAACGTTCTGCAACATTGCAATGAAAATCTACTTTAATGTTTCCCCGATTATGTAACAGCAAATTTTGCCTACCAAATTGAACAGTGGGAACAGTTGGTAGGGACAAGGGAACAAGGCAAATAAACTAAAATTATTGGGTTGAGAACTACAGCTACCTCTTGTCTTCCTAGCAGAAAATGGCATAGATGTGTCTAATGATTGAGAGTTGACATAATATTCAGATGTGGATAGACAGTTTGTGGATAATGTTTTTGTTATTAACAATATATGAGAGCCACCAGATAAAATCTTTCACTGGCATTTTTATTTAATCTCAGTGAAAGCCACCTTTGAAATCTTGCAACCTTTTGTTCAGAGTGATCACTTAAATGACATTATAAGATAAATTTGATCCACCTTGAAACAAAGTGTTCCCAAACGTCAGCCTTCCTGCTCCTATGATGCTGCTTGGCCTGCTGTGTTCATCCAGCTCTGCACCTTGTTGTCTCGGATTCTCCAGCATCTGCAGTTCCTACTATCTCTGAAAGCAAGCTCCCCTGTCTTCTGCACTATGAAAGTGGATCATAATATTTTAATGGATTTGACTTTTCTTGGTATTTTTCTTATCTACCGTATGCTTACAAGAAACGATGAGGAAAATTATAATTCAATGTGATTGATTGTCTATGGGAAATCTTAGTTTGAATGCACCAGTCATCAGAGAATAATATGCCAGTAACAACATCCAATACACTCACATTAATATTTACACACTCTTCAAATTCTGTGCTTGTAATTTGTTTGTGAGACCAATTTATAGCTTGACTGAAATCCTCTGTTCAAAAAGGCCAGCATTGACCAAAGGAGTTTCAAAGACAGTTTTATTGCTGTGGTTACCAGTTTTGTCGACCTGACTAGTGCTAGAACCAAGTGAAATGCAACCAGCAGTAAGATTTGTTGGCTTTGCATTCAGAGTGAGCAATTTCCTCCTGTCTATAGCCTCTGTGAGCTTTGTAATCTTTCTCCTCCTTTACTGGGCATTTTGGTTTCATTCACTTAACTTATAAAAATATTTGTTCAGTTTTAAAAATGTAAAAGTATAGAACTATTTCCAGGAGGTCATGTCACATTGAGTATAACACAATGCCAGACTTGCACAAAGCCTAATTTTAATAGAACGCAAGAACAACTTTGCACCCTATGGGCATAACACCTGAAGAAGGACTGAGGCTTCGAAAGCTTATGTCTTCAAATAAACCTGTTGGTCTATAACCTGGTGTCATGTGATTTTTGTAATTTTTAGAAGTAGTTTTCAATGTTTTAAATCTTGGTAAGAAAGTAGTCACTCTCTCCCATTCCCATTGTGTGTTGACTCAATCATGTAGCTGTATTCCTGCCTATTAGTCCTAAAGCAGTGGATGTAAGAGCAATTTAGACTCACACCTAGGATTTGCCAGTATATCTAAACAAAGAGTCAGAGGAGACACAACACAACCTGGCATTATGGGTCCCCAGCCCACTGAAAAATGTGTCATGATACTTGGTTTCATGTATGTTATTTTCATTTGTGTGATTAAAAACAAAGCTTGAATTTCTTTGGCAATTGCTCCTCTGGTTTGATATGACTATTCCTTCTTCCTTAATCACTTACAGCTTAATGGTAATAACTTATGTTCAAACAGAGCGGGAATTGGAGAGAGTATGAATAAAATAAAAGATTAAACACAAGCAGAACCAGATGAGCAAAATTGTTTCTGACAATTTTGAGTCTGATAGTGCAGAGAGGGAAGCAAATAAAACAATTAATAATGTTTTTGGGAGAGCCTGGAGAAGCACTGTAAATGTCAACACCAAGGCCAAGGTGCAAGAAGGAATGTATTTACAGAAGTCCAGATCTTTCAAGCAGCAGCAATGATGAGGGAACGGCTGTTGTATTAAAGTGTAATTAAGTCAGAAAATAGTCAGTTTTGATGGTGGGGAGGGGTAATGATGTATTTGGTTCAGGCTGGTTATGCTCATGTTGGTGCTGTGAATTAGTCACTTGGGGTCAGATATGTATAAAGGTACATCCCATGTAATTGTCTGCAATCTCCAACTCTAACGCAGGATACATTTGTGGAGGGTCCCAGAGATCATGGGAATTACCTATCAAAAGTTTAAACTTCCAATGGCGACTTCCACATGGCTTCACACAGCTGAACTTCCCTCGCGTCCCAATGCCCATCTTCAGTTAAATGTCCGGATTCTGATGATCCAGAGTCTGGAAGATTTGGCCCAGAATATATTGATTTCTCTCCAGCATTGATTTGATTTATTGTAGCCACACGTACCTAAGTATTGTGAAAAGCTTTGTTTTGCGAGCAGTACAGGCAGATCATAGCAAACAAAGACATTCAGATCATACAGTGCTGAGACGGAGTGAGGCATACAAGGTTACAGACAGGAGGTGCACAAAGCAAGATCAACATTAGCAAGGTCAACGTTATTTGAAGTTAAAGAGATCCTTTCATCAGTCTAATAACAACAGGGAAGAAGCTGTTCTTGAGCCTGTTGGTGTGTGTGTTCAAGCTTCTGTATCTTTTGTATGATGGAAGAGATTGGAAGAGTGTATTAACAAGGTGGGAGGGGTCTTTTATGATGTTGGCACCCTTTCCATGGCAACAAAAGGTGTAAACGGAGTCCATGGATAGGAGGTTGGATTCCATGACGGTCTGGACTGTGCACACAACTTTCTACAGTTTCTTACGGCCCTGGGCAGAGCGGTTGGCGTACCAGGCCATTATGCACCCGGTTAGAATATTTTCTAAGGTGCATCTGTAAAAGTTGGTGAGCATCCTTATGAACATGCCAAATCTCCTAGGCTGCTGAGGATGAAGAAGCGTTGTTGTGCCTTCTTGATCATCACATCTTTACATCCCGGCAATTATACACAGCTAATAGAATGAGTAGGCTAAGTGTTACTTTGATTTGAATCATTATTTAGTCTCTAAAATTTATCCTGACTTTTCTTCAACCAGTGGGTGGTTTCAACTCCAGAGATATAACTTGGATGAAAAAATAGTTTCACATAAACTACTGCACTTACAACTGAAAATGAATTGTTCGTTTTCCATCATCTTTAGTTATGATTGATGTCTTAAAGAGACAGGAATGCAACTCATAACCTGACAAGTGGTGGTCAGCAGTTGAAAGCACTCCATGATGTCCAAGCCTTGGTCGATGCCAGTGTTAGGCTGGTCTAATGATTGGCAAACTTCCATTCCATCTAAAACTGGCACTAGGCTGCTTAAATCTGTAAATCAGGTCCTAAGTCAGGATGAAAAGTCTGTTTACAGAATTTAAATGCGAAGTGTGAATCATGTTGTCCTTGAAGAGACTGTTGAAAACCACTCAAGAAAATTACCTGAGAAATTTGTGCTTGTAATTCTGTGGTTTCAGTGAAATTAGAGGTGTTTCAGGTTAAATGATCTCCTGCTGTAAAATGATCCTGATATTATAAAGGTCGTAGTAGCTCTAACAGCTATGTGTATAATAATTAGCATTTTTTCCATTTTTCATTGACTACTTTAAAAGTATTAAAGTGTCTCAAAATGGCACTGTTTGGCCTCTGTACTTTGGTTAGAAAAAGGCAAAACTCAAGTAGGTCAGAAAGAGTTAGATTTATGGTGAAACAGATGTTACCTTAGAAATAGAAAAGAATGCAAGGGACAACATTGGAGTGGCAGTACCTGTAAGAGTAGGGCATTCAGTAGCCTCTTGTTTGTTCTTGTATTTATTTTTATCATTGCTGATCTGCCTCTATACTCATAATTGCCTCATTTGACATAAATCTATTCCTTAAGCTGATTCTTCAGTTCAGAACTGAGGATATGCTGTGCTTTAAATGAGATGTTAAATCTGTTCAAGCAGATATAAAACGTCCCATCATTCTGCAGGCTTAAGAAAGAATGGGAAGCGCTTCTGATATCCTGGCCAATGTTAATCTGCCAGGGAAGGTTGCCAGTCATTCAGCTCCGTTGTTTTTTTTGTGGGACACTGCCACTTCCAATTGGATTGATATTTATTCACAAAGCAATAATGACCGCACTTCAAATGTAATTCAGCTTATGTAGCTCTGGCAGCCCAGGAGGTACTTGATTCAATTAATTTTCTGTACTGGGTTTTCAGGTATTTAACTGGAGAACTACATTCAGTTTCAGGCTTAGTGAAAGATTCTTTCAAAGACAATGGGGAAAAGGATTGCATATAACACCAGGCAAGAAAGAGTTCAAGATTGGTTGTGATGCCCTTTGTCGTCGATTAGCTTTCAGGCTCAAGATCTAAACCCTAATATGATGGTGGATCACTTTTGCTATGATGGGCTCATGTGTTTCTAGACAACAATATGATAAAACATGAACAGCTCTCAATTGAGGATAATGCCCAATACACTACCTCTGGAGATAACCAGTCCTGTGAACATGCAGAAAACAAATTAAAGGTAATTAAAAGGTGAACAGAATCTATGAAATTGTACCATAAAAGAGTGCATAGTTTTAGGAGAGAAAGGGAAAAGAAAAGGATTCTAAAACAATCAATGAAAGAAACCTCGCCCTGCATCACTCAGCTGATGTATGCTTATTTAATTGATTAGGGGATTGTGTGCAAATGTTCATGTTCAGGTTCTCTTTGGCCAAGAGTTTGAAACATAAGTTTCAACACTAGTTCTACCACAATATGACTCCATTGTATCTTGGATTATACAATGACATCAGCTTATTCAACACAAACAGGGGTTAAATTTAATACCTTTCGGATCCATATGCATCAAGTTCAGGATTTAAGCACAGAATCACCCGGGAGCACATCAGTGACTTTCATTAAATAATGCAAAAAATGCCTAATTAATGCGCTTGTTTCAAAATAAGATTCAGGGATTTGGGATTGGGCAGTGCAATGAATCGTTAACCCTGCGTGAATTATGTAGCTGGAAACCACTGTAGATTAAAAATGATTTACAAAGTTAGTTCTTCTAGCTTCTGTTTGAATACCAGTTACTCTTGAATTATGCTGCATCCTTAATCTAAATAATTAATTTCCCTCAAAGCAGAACAATTAACATCCAGTTTATCTTCTATTTCCCAATTTCTTTACTTTGGTTCAGGTTCTTTATTTAAAAATGCAGAGTACTTAATTTTTTTTAAATGAACATAAAAATAATATTCTGTGAGACAATTAGCTTAACATAGTTCTGACAACAATGACAATGGAGTTTTTGAACTTTTAACTCTGATTCTTCCTGTGGTACAGAAACAGTACTTATAGCACAGCTGCTTGAGTTCTCTACCTGAAGGCAGGTCCAACCCACAGCACCATGATCTCTATATGGTAGGAGGCAGGACCCAAGTCCAACCCAACTGGAATAGGAATCAAAACCCCTGCTGTTGGCACCAATCTGTTCCCACCAGCTACTTAGCCAACTGAAACAATTGAGTACCCAAGAGTTTTGAGTTGCCGTGGCAACAGACTCTTTTATCTGCACATTGTAGCCCAGAGCTAGTGATTGTAGAGGGTCCAGTTTCTTTCCATCATGTGGCTGACCAGGTCTTACCACCAGGCATTGATGTACATTCGAAAGATTTACACGCCAATGCTCAATCTGTTTGGCTATATTATGAACCCACCTTCGTTGGCCATTAAGCCCAGGAGCGGTACTTAAACCTAGAGCTTTTGGTTCAGAGGCACAGTGGTACCAATTGCACCATAGGACCTACTGCTGCACTTTCACTAATATTAAAGCTGAGGAATATTAGTTATTACCAGCAGCACAAGATATGTCCATAAATTTGCAGAGTGCTCTGAATAGAAAATTGCAAAATCATCATAACAGCATATAATAGTTTGTCAGTACCAATGGATGTAAGGGATGATTTTTGCTCTTGAATGTAAAAGCCCAAGATTCACCTCACACTGGATTCCATTATGATCAAATGAGTAGGCTTACACCTGATGGGCATCAGCTAGCTATGTGGTGGTGGAAAATGTGAAAGATTAGGAAACCTATGATGGGATAACAGAGGTTGTGGTCATGGGAGGAACGGGGCTAGAATTGTCAGCATTGAAGGTTGGGAGTAGGGTTGTTGCTGGACAATCAGAAAAGGGAGTAACTGGGAGAGAATTGACACTGACGTCCTGCCTGCTACTTGCTCCACTCTTTATGGTAAAGAGTGGAGCAAGTCGAAGACAGGTCATCAGTGACAGGGAAGATGGGTAATATATATATTTGCAGGATGAGTCGTGGAAGTAATGAAAGACAAGAGAGAAGCTGGTGACAGGGATTACAGGGAATTTATTTTTGAAAAATGTACTTTTTTTTAAAGCATCTTTATATACATGCACAGTTACTGAAGCAGTTCAGACCTGTATAGACATAATAGGAACTGCCAATGCTGGAGAATCTGAGATAACAAGGTGTAGAGCTGGATGAACTCAGCAGGCCAAGCAGCATCAGAGGAACAGGAATTCAGAGATAGTAGGAACTGTCGGTGATTTCTGAAGAAGGATCTCGACCTGAAATGTCAGCTTTCCTGCTCCTCTGATGCTGCTTGGCCTGCTGTGTTCATCCATCTCTACACCTTGTTATCTCAGTCCTGTATACGCTTTGCATATGAAAAAAAACCTCAGTATGTAGTGATGATTGATGTTTGCTTACCAAGGGTCTACCACAGCTTGATGTAGCTGCACAAAATGGTGGCCTTCAGGATGAGGGCAGCACCAGGTACATTCTTACCACATCCCACCTCCCCCCCCACCCCACCCCCACCCCTATCCAGAGCTTTGTACATGGTGTCCCTGCTAACACAGTCCGTCTTAGACCTCCAGATGAAATGGAACTGGCTCAGGTGATTGTAATGACGCAGGTTCTGGGAATAGGCGTACCTCACACCTGGTGACCAAGTTTTTAACCAGCAATAGAGAGGAAGTTGTACTCTCAAAAGTCCAGTTTTTGCCTCACCTTGGCGATACACTCCTCCCAAGTTTTTGCACACGCCCCCGCCCCTCCGAACCATATCCCCATCATGTTCTAGTGATTGTCCTGATGATGAAGGGAATAATGGATCGGTTGGCCCAGTTCCCAAAGAACGTGGCCTGGCTCTTGTCTCGATTTACTTTGGCCCCTGAGGCCAGTTCGAACTGGTCACAGATGTTCATGATTCTGCACACTAACAGCAGATCCAAGCAGAAAATGGTGATGTAATTCATATACAGGGAGGCTTAGTCATGCAGGCCTTCACTGCCTGGAATAGTCACCCCTCTCAGGCTCGCAAGCTTCTTGATGGACTCAGCAAAAGGCTCTATACATTACCCAAACAAGGCAGGAAGAGTGGGCAGCTCTGCCTGACTCCGGACCTGATTGGAAAGCTTTCTGATTCCCATCCATTGATTGAGACTGCACTACTGATGTTGGTGATGAGCAGTCAGATCCAATTGCAGATACACTTCCCAAAGCCAATTTTGGAAAACACATACAACATATAGGAGTGCAATAGACTGTCAAAGACCTTCTCCTGGTCCAGTCTGATGAGGCAGGTATCATCCCACTGTCCTGCATGTAGGCAATCATATCCCTGAGGAGCATGAGGCTCAGAGATCGTCCTGCCCGATACAGCACAGGTTTGGTCAGGGTGAGTCACCGATCCCAGAGCAGACCAGACCCAGTTGATGATGACCTTAGACGGTGTTTAATCCACATTCAGCAGTGAAATTGGTCAGCAATTTCTAATTTTCTGCTTGCCCCCTCTCCCCACCACCTTCCGCTTGTAGATGGGGGTGATGATAGCTTTCCTCATGGATTCGTACATGCTGCCTGCCAGAATCATACTTCCATCCACCTCCAGCGGGCCCTGGCCAATCAAGACCCACAGAGTTCAATACAGCTCAGCCAGCAAGCTGTCGCTTCTAACTGTCTTATTCTTTTCTAAAGACTCAAGGGCCTTGGTCAGCTCATCCAGAGATAACATCTTGTCCAGCCTCTCCCACATACTGTCATCTAAGACCTCCGTGATAGACGCAGGAACAACTGGGAGGCCACACTGTCTGTGGGCTTGCTGTCATACAGACTGGCATAAAAGGAATTTGCTGGTCCTCAGGATGTCAGGCTAAGGTGATGTTACTGAGCCATGTTCTTCCTTCAGGCTGCTGATCACAGAGCTATCTTTGTTCACCTCCTGAAAGAAGAAATGTGAGCACATCTCATCCTGCTCCACAGTGTCGATTCTGGACCAAGGATTATCTTGGAGGCCTTGGAAACAAAGATCAAGGCTTGCTGACTCTTCACCTCCTGGGGATCCTCTGTGACATCGACACCCATCCGTCTGCAGCATAATTATGTTCTGCATGGTTTTCTGGAGTTTGGACAGTTTTCCCCTTCTGTCTCTCACGTTCCAAATACCTTTGAGAATAATAAAAACCTCTTGATGTTCCCCTTGACTGTTTCCCGCCATTCCACTGGATACTCAAAGAGGAGCTTCATAGTTCTCCAGCCTGTGTAATACCTTCTAAGCACGTCAGTATTTTCTGGGCTTAACAGTTTCATGTTCAGCTTCCATGTAACATTGCCGACATGTCGGCTTCTGAGGCCCTGCATCTCGCACTCGTGCAGAAACAGGAGGCCCGCTTTAATGTTGGTCAGGTAAGCCAACGTGGAGGCACATCTTGTCATAGATTTAATGCTATACATGTTAATGTTGACAATTTTAAAAATCATGACGGAGAAGTAAAACAGAAATTAGAGTAGTTATCTTCAATATAGGGTCAGGAAAAATAATTTGTGCTCCTCCAGGGTCCACATTCAGGAACTTATTTTTAAACACTCTTCACTGTTTGGCGTCGGAAGCACAGCTTGTTTGGTGACATTAGGCTTATTTTTCGCAGCAACTGCATTGGCCATTAGAGCAAATAAATATTGCAAATGGTGTCCTAAATGGCATTAAGACTCTTATTTGCATATACAGCCTAATTAACATTTTCAGGTGCAGGTTCCAAGAGTGTTTTCTTACCTCTGTCAATGTGGCAGAAGGTTCACTTCCAACTCAGAATGAATATACATTTATTGCCCACCACATTAAAATCCCACATTTACCATTTGAAAACAGGGCATCTTTCAATCTTTAGACAAACAACTTGACTAAAAGAGCTACGCTGGAAATTTGATATTTACATATTATTATTTATTTACATACAAACATCATTTTGCCTTGCTCAGTCATTATGTCAGCCTCCACATTGGAGGAAATATCCACAGCAATCTGTCTTTTTTGTATTTTGTGATGTTAACTAAAGAAGAGCTACTTAAATTTGTCAGTATTTAAATTCATTGATAATGATTCACACAGAAGTTCCAAATCTGTGTTATCATCAGGTCAGCTCTGCTACCTAAGAGCATTTTGAAGTATCGATTACCTTAAGGACTGCAGTAATTCAAGGAAAAGAAATGCTATACTGTATTTGAACCTCTCTGTTTGGCATTAATATTCAAATTCTAGTCAGAAGGAGAAACAATTTACATTCCAGTGAAGCATTGTTGGAGGTTGCACATGTGGATATCACTGTAAATTTGGTGATACTACTCAGGGTCAAATAGACTCTAATCCTTTAGGCACTTGAAGATGTAAATAAATCAACAATGTCAGCAATATCACACAACCGTCTCTGTCTTTTTATGTCTTTTATGGAGTTGTGCACAGTTAAGTGATCAGCGACATTGTCTGTTCACAACTGTAAAAGGTGACACTCTTATTTAATCATAAACTGAAAATCATGAGGCTTTGGACTTAGTTCCTCTTGATGTATGGGATGGATTTGGTTTCATTGCATATGGTGATGAGGGGCCAGAGCAGTTTTAATCAGTTAAAATAAAAGGCATCTTTCCAAACATTTCTGTGGTTCAGAAGTTCAAGGCAAACAACGTAAGGGTTTCTGGCAGCTCAAATTTGTCACCTAAGACCAATCTCTAAGATAGGTTTATGGAAAAAAGGCAAAATTGTTGCCTAGACAAAGGCTTCTGCAAAATACTGTCCTGTTAGCTAAACCCCTGGAGGATTAAGAAACAGGCATCTGTGCTAAAATCCTTCACATCTGGACTTGTTTAAGCAGTTGGTGATGAATAAGCTTGATACATGGCATCAGGATTGGCTGTCTGGAATTTTGAGAAGGCTGGTATATTGCAAAGTGTCCTTCATATTCCGCTACGCTTGAAGATTAGATGTCATTGACTATCTGAAGAAGACTGTTTATAAGACCACATCCTCATAAATGCAATGTTTATTGCCACAATAATTGGGTTGCTTATATAGTTGTTGCTGAAGATTTGTATCTTAAGTAGATTTAACCATCATTGAATAAATTACATGGAGTGCCTATGCTGTGGTTAGAATTATGATGTACTACTGTCCTGGTCATTTATGTTACACATGACAAACAGTAACATGGTCTAGTTAGAAGGAGTCCATTGGGCCAATCTTGTCTGTACTGGGTCTATGCAAAGACAACTCATCTACTGTCCTGCTTTTATTCCATAGCCATACAAACATTTTCTGCTTGGATAATTGTAAAATTCTATCTTGAAATCCTTGATTAAAACATCCCCCATCACACTCTCAGTGCATTCCAGAATGTAGCTTCTCAGTGCAGTAAGATGTTTTTCCTCATGTCACTGGTGCTCTTTGTTATGAGATGTGCCTTTAGGAAGGATTTGTTCTGTCATGTTATTACTGAAAGCAGGTGTTGTAAGCTTGGAACTGAGCTCTCTGTTCTGAGCACAGCTAGCTTTCTTTTTTTTCAAAAGTTGGAACAATAGAAGCAGCTTGAAGGGGTAGGGTCAAACTCGCAAGGAACCAGGATTTTAGTTTTGGTTTGCTGCAGTTGGCTGGGGTTTTGAAATTGGATGTCTATGTTACAGCTAAAAGCTTTGGTTCTCTTCCTGCTGCTAATATTGCAAGTGAGTCAATCTACTTTAATAAATTTGCCTTTGCCAAGTGTGTGTTTATGGGATGTTACTGTTTAGAAGTTAGATAATCTATTACTCTGTTAAGTTTTCCATTGGAATTAAATTATTCTAATTATTTCTTTTGTTTGTAATTATAATCTATACCAATCGAATTGCAACTGCAACACTTGCCTTAAAAATAAGAAAAATTTAAGGTCTAGGCTATCCTATTAATAAATTTTTAGGGGCTTTGGTCTGGTCCATAACACTTTATTTGTCAATCACCTTAATGAGAATGATTTCTGTGTACCAACTCTCTCCAGATACTTGTATTTGGGAGGAACTTTTACAATCTCCTTCCTGCCTGAAGCATTCACATTTGTTAGTTGACTAACAACAGAGTCATGACTATGTTCGTTTTAAAGGCATTCATATTCAGGTCATTTTCAGATCCAAGATGCTGTATGTGGCAGTGGAGGATGACAATCAAGTCAATTTGTTGTGCAAGTCTCATTAATTTTATATCCATCCAAAGAGATCCATAGGTGTCCAGGACGATGTTAATGGTTGACCAGTCAGTCTGCTGCATTAATGTGAGGAAAAGGAGAAACTGTCATTGATGATTGATCCAGATAATTCCATACTTCAGGAAGAAAGATCTTGGTTGCACCATTTGCAGGAGATCAACACATTCCAGGACCAAGCAGCCTGCTTCATCATTGTCTCTTAACTTGTATCCTTCCCACCACATCTAACATCAGCACACAATGGTCAGAGCATGCATCACTTATAGAATCTATAGAATGCCCACAGGTGGAAACGTGCAAACTCCACACAGTTGCCCGAGGCTGGAATTAAACCTGGGTCCCTGACGCTTACAAAGGCAATCTTATGCTGATGGCCTCGTCCACATCTCAGACTGTCTCGGCAAGAAACATATAGCCAACATTGTCACGGGGACTCCCTGACATCCGAGGCCTCTTCCAACTCAAACTTCATTTTGACATGAGCTTCTATTGTCATTCTATTATTACTGCTGGGTCAATCATTTGGAACTCCCAAGGAAACAACGTTGTGGGAACAGCAGCAATGCAAGGAGCAGAAAAAAAAAACATTTATTCACACTTCCTCAGGTCAATGTAGGAATGTCTACTGAGTATTGTCATTACAGTGTTAGCCACAGTTGAGATTGGCAATTTAATGGTGCTTTTCGTTTGTAAGTTGTGCAGTTTATGCCAATAAATTTACAAGAAGGCTAAATTCAAGACTCAAACTAAAATCGGTCATGGAGATTGCAATGTGGGATACCCTCCACTTGATCTAAGTGATGAGGGCAGTATGCAAGCTTCTTTCTCTGTGCTTGTTACATCATTGAAATGAGTGGCTGCAAGATCAAAAGGAGGCCTAAGTTCACTCATCGCTTATAGCTAGTTTGCACTATCTCGTGTTAATCAGCACCCATTAAAACTGGAGTGTATTCTGGCTGCAACAGGAACAAGAACCACTTCATGAAAAGTGAGAGGCCAAGAGGGTGCTGCAGATATGGTTCATGCCAGAGATGTCCCTCAAAGTTCACTCATATCATTCTGAAGGTCTTGGTGCTGACATGAACCAGGCCTTCCAGACCAGTACTGAAGAGGCAGTTTAGTGCATTATCACTTATTGCAAAAATAAGTACAACTACAGCTGATCCAACCTCTCTTACCTCTTCATTTAAGCTATGGAAGTCTGTGGAATCCAGTTGCTGGTATTGGACAAACCACCCTATGGACTGGTATTAAAAGGATAATCATAATGCCATGGAACCTGTACTCTTGTCAGCTAATGAAAGAGAAAAGATAGATCTGAGAGACTTCTCCAGATTGACCTATGGCCCTGGTAGGACTGCAAACTTCTTATCAAATGTAGACCAGTTGAAATCTACTTTCAAGTGATGTGAATTATGTAAACTTTATTTGCTGATCTCACATTCACTCATCATTCCAGTGACTGCATTCATTGCAAGTATGCACCTGTGTCTTGAGAGTTAATTCAGCCTTTTAACTCCTTGCTGTCTGATGGCAGCATACAATACTTACATATTTGATGAACTCACCATCCTGGATTCCCTAAGTTCACCCCTGTGTAATTACAAATAAAAGGCTCGAAATGCAAAGGCCACCGGTGTAAGACTTTCACTGCTTAGGAGCAAATACGATCAATCTGAGTTAAACTGCAATGTGGATTTTACAGACATCTAGGAAATTGATGGCAATTGTTTGCCCTTTAGTAAATCTCACAACTTATCAGAAAGCATAAACTTCTCAAAGGTGAAAGAAGATTTGAAAATGTAACAGTGACTTCTCAATTGTTCATTTAATTTTGCTAGTATCTAGATAAGATTCAAGAAGAATACGTGAAATGAATCAGTACCAGAAGCTGACTGACATGTAGTCAGAAAGTTAAAAATAAGTTACTTTAAGAGTGATTAATGAAGGTAAACATGCAAAGGAATATGGTACTAATTCAGGGGTTTTCACACATCACTCTTCAAGATAATGTCACTATGTTGCAACGAAGCATCAGTTGTGTAACTGATTGATTCAGTCATAGCTCTCCATAAGTATAAGGATAGTAATTTTCTCATTTGTACTACCACCAATCATGGCTTAAAGTGGACAGAATCTATTTTGGCTAAAACTGTGCTGTGATCTTTTTGATGCCAGTTTGTTATTAGTATAGATTTTATTCAATAAATAGGATTTTTGACCAACTTCTTGTTATGATTATATTATTATTGTTCTTACGTTTTATTGTTTCATTGTACATTTGTGAAAGGTAAACTAAGATATTATTGGAAGTGATGGCTGGATAAAATACTGCTCCACTGTGATAAATTCAGTGCCAAACTATGCTTTTTAACAGGCTTCCACATTTTGTTATAATTGGATAACATGATGAAATCTGTGTTGAACAATGACAGAATCCAGAATCAGATATTATGTGTTTCAATGATGAAAATGATTTTACTTTGTACATGTATAAAGTGACAGACTTTTGTTAATTCTTCTGTGTGTAGTGGATTTGTAATAAAAGAGTTCGAAAGGTGGTCAAATGGAGCTCAAGTTGCCTGAGCATCTGGTGTATTGCCATAATTACCTTAATTAACTCTGGGATCAGATACTAGCATGGCACAAAATGGGTTGCCACAGTAACCAAATTGTGGTCTTTCCCAAGGGTTTAAGGCCTCCTAATTCATTTAGGAGAAGACCTGTGGTAATTCGCAGTGTTGCCTGTGGCCCTAGGGTGTATTATATCACTGCATGTGCACCTGCCTGTTTTGGAGTATCAATGGGATCAGTGAGACTTGCCGCAAATATGTCTTGAAAGTAAGAAAAAAAAATCAACTATGAATAAATTTCTCTTCTGAGATATACCAAAATTTTAAAAACAATATTCCAGCTTTTGAAAGAAGTGATGTCTGAAGCAGATGCTGAAGCTTTTACTCATTGCTTTGAGTTTTTTTTTGTCTTGCCCTCCCTTTTTCCATAGGTGATTAATCGTAAGTAAATACAGATGTTAATTTAATAACAGCTAACACAATTACTTTGACGTGTTCTAAAATTTCTGTCTTATTTTTGTTGGTAATCATACACTTTTTGGCTCATTTGAGTCATGCTGTTATTTTACATTCATACACTTAAAGGTATATATGAAGTTAAGGACACTTCCACATAATAATGCAAAGGCAATGTAAGTCCATTAAAAATAATGGGCTGAATCTTATATTTCTTTGGCTAAAGGCCAGCTGCATTGAGTTTTTTGGAAGGTTCTCGGCACAAGCCCTGGAGAGATTTCTTGCTGTTTCTCATGGAACTCAACTCATCAAATACCTCCTTATCCCTATGGTGTCCCTCTCTTCCAGTCCCATCCCAGTCTTATCACATGCCATTCCTGGAACAGCTCACAACTCAAGGGATATCCACCGAAAGACTGGTATCCCTGGCATCCATGCCATCTTTAAAAGGCTGCTGTGCACCGAGACAGGTGTTGGAAGTCCAATGTTAACCTTCACTGGCAACATAATAGCACAGCCACCACAAAGCCACACTGCCAATGCACAGAGCCATGATAGCTGACAATTTCACGCAGATACAACCGCATATCAAACTAAAGTCACTGTTTAACTACCAACCACACAGTTTACTTGTCCTTAGTTACATTTAGTCTAAACACCCTCCCAAAGTCACTGCTAATCTCAAGACCCACAGGCTAGTCATTGTCCAACAGGAAGATATCACTTTCAGGCAAGCAAACGGACAATTCCAAACATGAACTATATTTACAGCCAGCAAAAGTGAACACAAAAGAAATGAATGGAGGGTGCAGTTCCCCCCTCAATGCCAACCAAATGCTGGCATGATGACCAATGACTAGTCTACAGATGATGATTTTTTGCTGTACCCAGCTGTCACCTACTGGAATGAAGGGTCAATCAGGTCCTGTCTTACTTGTAGCATGCAGTGCACTGAATTGTATCAACCACAACGAGGACTTCTTCCTTCCAAAGTCCTCATCCTCCTAGTCCGAACATTGCACCCATTCCCCCAGTTCTTCAGCATTCATCATAAAACCTGATTGTCTGGTCCAAATGCGTAGAGCACAGTATGCAATGATGATGAGGCACACTCTGCCTGGCCTATAATGGAGGGCACCCTGGACTAGTCAAAGCAGCAGAATTGGGACCCCCATCATCTGCTCCACTGTGGCCCTAGTCGCAGCATGGGTACCAACCTGGCAAAGGTGCCAGTCCAGCTGAGGGTCCAACACATTACATCAAAAAGGGAGTGTGCTCTGTGCACTGACCCTCTTCCCATTATAGACCACATCAATCATCCAACTTTTCAGTTAAGTCAATCATCATACTTTGATGACATATGAAGAAGCAATGTTTCCCTCCTTCCATAGCACCCTGGGAATTTTCAGAAATGATTGGATGCTTTTGGCTAGCATTCACTTCTTTTTAAGACATTGCCATTAACTTATGCACCACTGAAAAGCCAATGTTAGATTTTGCAAGCACCAATTTCATAATGAAACTTGACTTTGACCAGCATTCGAAGCCTAAGCATCTTCACTCTGAACACTTTACAAATGGACAATTAAATAGTAGTAAGAGAAATGTGGTGGCAGTTTACAAGCATATGTGTCATGTATTTGCACTTTCAACGTCTTAGCATTCAGCAGATGTGGATCCTGCACATTTACCCAAAAACTGACACTCACTCTGCTCACACTGAACATTGTCTCAACCATTTTCCAGCTGCATTTCACATCTGGAGAACAGCAAGTGATACCGGGGAATGCAGGTCATGGTAGACATTGTCAGCACTTTACATTCCTCTCCTTAAATGCTTTTTACTTTCAACTCTCCTTAACTTCCTTGGTTAGCCATGGTTGGTATATCCCTCTCTTAGAAGCTTTCTGCCTTACTGGGATATATGTTTGGGGAGAGTCATGATTTAGCTCCTTGAATATCTGCCACTGCTTGCTTACAGTCATTCCTGCTAATCTATCACCCAGTTCATATTAGGTCACTCTATCCTCACTTTATTGTAAAGCCCTTTATTTAAGTTAAGCACAGTTGTTTCCAACCCAACTTCCTCACTTTCAAACTGAATATTAAATTCTATCAAGTTATGATCATTACTTCAACGGGAATCTTTTTTCTCTTGAGGTCATTTATTAAACCGTCTCATTCCTCATTATCAGATTCAGGATAGCCTGCTACCTGGTTGGCTCCATGATATATTGCTCTAGAAAACTATCCATAGTGCACTTTATGAATTCATTGTCATAGCAACCCTTTCCAATTTAATTAGCCCAATCAACATGAGGATTAAAGTCATCCATAATTATTGCTCAATTCTTTTTACGTGATGGAAAGGGAGATAAAGCACTCTACCACTTGCAGTGCCCACTTCTCTATAAAGGCATTGAGAACAATGGTGGACATTGTGCGGTCCCTCTTTAAGGACACCAAGCATAGACTTAATTTATCGACAGGAAGATTCATAGTTGTCCTTCATTACTTTCATACTTTCATACCTGGGCAATGAATGACTATTTAAGTGCCTCATCCTACAACCTCAGATATTAGTCGCACGGTGGCTCAGTGGTTAGCACTGATTTTATAGTGCCTCACAGTGCCAGGAACCCGGGTTTGGTTCCACCCTCGGGCGACTGTCTGTGTGGAGTTTGCACATTCTCCCCGTGTCTGTGTGGGTTTCTTCCGTGTGCTCCGGTTTCCTCCCACAGTCCAAAGATGTGCAGGCTAGGTGGAATGGGCATGCTAAATTGCCCATAGTGTTCAAGGATGTGTAGATTAGATGGGTTATAGGGAGATGGGTCTGGGTGGGGTGCTCTGAGGGTTGGTGTGGACTTGTTGGGCCTGTTTCCACACTGTAGGGATTCTGTGATTCCATGATTAATGCACTGGAGGGTGTGCTTGTTGCCATATAGCCCCCATGTCAACTAAAGCTGTACAATCAGCTTTTCACCTACAAGAGGAGGGGAGGGGATTGTTCCTCAACCAAAAGCAGTGTCTGATTGACAGACTGGACATTGGGAAGGGTGCGTCTATTCAGAGATACCCTCTGTCCTTGCTGCTGAGCTATCTACACCACACTTCCTGTGACCCCCTTTCTGCGAAGGCCTGCCTCTCCTACCAGACAACATTGTTTACCTAAGTTCTGAGTTGCATCATGTTCCTGAGAGCCCAGGAAATGATTTCCAGGCATAGTATCCCCAGTGATGCTACTAAGCCCAAAGCTGCTGGTCATTGATCAGCTCCATGACTTCTGCCCTAGGGAGCTTTATCCAGGTGAGTGTCCTCTGGTGATCTCACCAACGCCTGATTGTTTGTAGTTTGACAGGCCTTCCCAAAAAGAGGCAGTGCCAGTCTCTCACTGACTGTTCACTAAGCAGATGAGATCTCCAATGCCTCAACAAGACTTTACCCAAAATCTTTCTTTCAGTATTTGCAACATGTAAATAAGAACATTCAGTATGCATTGTGGAAAACACATCCCATTTAACAAACTTTTCTGAAGATAATATGAGTGAATGTAATTGGATGAAATGAATAAAAAAGAAGCGATGGAAAGAAAGGTCCCATGTTGTTTTATCTTAACAATGTGTTTCTTAGGTTGGAGAAGAATTGAAAGTGTTGTACATCAGGGATGGTGTGTAGTTCACTATTTTTCTTGACACAAGCAATAACTCAAAACCTTGGATAATGATACGACAAAGCAGATTGTGCACCATTATAGAACCTGGTCTGTTTATATCCAGGTGAATCAGGAAGTTTCGCTCGCAACGAAGATGATACTATTGCCATACAAACCATTTTGACTTGAGCTTAGAATATAAGATATTAAACTGAATATAGCAGAATTGATTTAAGAAAACAAAGTGGGTTGGAAAAGTATTTTCTGGAGAAATGAAATAGTGAGATGTATCATTATACAACAGCGGTCGAAAGTAAGAGTCTGAGAAAATAGCTGGTATTATTTGCACAGAAGATAAATGTACTTATCCAGAAGTGCAGAACATACTAGAGCATAGCCATAAGTAAAGGAGTTTTGAAGAAACATGTTGGACTTAGACCTAAGTCATTCATAGGTAAGGGAAAACCTTCACAATTCAGAAGAGGTCACAAGTAAACCCAAAGAGAGATTCAAACAGCATTCAAAATGGAACCAATTGCAAAATACAATTGACACTCTGTGAAATCCTGAAAAATCTTTCCTTTTTACCTTATGTGATTTCCTTAAATTTTAATGCAATGACATGTGAGCCAATTCCGTTTAGGACAAGAAACAATGAACAAAAGCATTTAATTGATGAAAATGTGCTTAACTTGGAGAAATAAGCTGAGAGCAGAAAACCCAAATGCATAATTCCTTGAAAGTGCAAGTAAAAATAGATTGTCATAAAAAAGAATATGTGAACAGCATTTTATGTTTTACTTGAAGAGTAAAATTGAAAATCACATGAGGCTGGGTGGGGATTGGACAATATGAGGCTAGACAGTGATAGATCCTCCACCGATAAATCCTTAGCCGGTTTTTGTTTGGGTCAAAATCTTGGGGAACTCCCTTCCAAAGAGCATTGTGAGTCTACCTACACAAAATGGATTGTAGTGCTTTAAGAAGGCAGCTCACTACCATATTCTCAATGGGCAGCTAGGGATTGGCAGTAAATGCTGGCCCAGCTGGCAATGCCAACATCTCACAATTGCATTTTGTAAAGAAGTTAACTATTGATGCTTACACATGTAAAAATATTTAATTGGCTAGCATGTTACCAGTGTGTATGGGACCGTCTCTGAGCAAGGAGAGAAGAGGAGTTAAACAGCCAGATCAAAGAAAGAAAAAAAGAGAAATTACAAAAAAAATTCTTATTCAACCTCAAAGAATATTGTGTCATGTATATCTTTGATAAAATCTTCATATTTGATACATTCTCATATTCAGTCATTTTACTGAAGCAGTTCATGCTACAATTTGTGAGATAGTCATAATATATTTTTGCCTCAATTTCTTTGAATTTTTCAGTCACCCATTTGGTCAGTTGTTCAAACCCACTTGATTAATGAAAGCAATCCTTTTTGGACATATACAGGCAATACCATTGTGAGAAAAAAGGATTGGTGCCTCCGTGAGATAGAAAAATTCTTGCAAATTCAGTCAACATCAAGTCTAAAAATCATAGAAATGCAAAAAAGAAAACAAAATGTTCCATTTTTAGGCCCTTTACAAGCATGATTTGGTAAGAATGTAGATTTGGATCTCTGGTGTATCATGTAAGCGCTGTTCAGTAAAGCTGACAAATGCCAATAAGTCTGAAACTTGATTCCTGGAAAAGGCAAGCACGAGAAAATGACATCAACATTTAGCAAAGCATTTATTAAGTTAGTTCTCAGAAGTCAGATCTTCAGCATACCAATTATTTTATGATGTGATGATCTCTGTATTACCCTGCTCAACGATATGGCCAAGTGATGTTTCATTTGCTTGATCAAGAGGCAAAATCAATGGTGTGTCCCATGATAATATTACATTTCCTTGTGCTTATTCTGCTGCCTGAAGCAAAATAAAGAAAAAAGTGAGGTTTTCGGAAATTCGTATCGCTGTGCAATATCAAGTATGACAGATGTCTGGTAACAAGCTTAAGACCACAACATGGTATCATTATTTTGTTGATATTCAAAAAACTTCCTGAACTCTGTACCGTTTATGTAACTACTGCCTTGTAATTCAAAGTCAGTTATTTATTACATTGCATATACATTTGATGCAGCTATTTTACGACTGTATAAGTTAAAATATTTCTTTTCTCCAATTTCATTTGTTTCCTATTCATTTTACTTGTATTCACAGTGCCTCAGAAAGTTAAACTCACTGTTAATTTACCTCCCACTGCTTGATAGAAACATATCCAGAACTTTAAAGAAATGCAGCCAGGGCAAACCCAGGCTTGGTAAACTACTTTTTTAAAAAAATAAAAACATTGTTCTTAGTGAGCCAGGGACAGCAGGAGCAATTCCCCAGGGACCACAAGTATATATAGGACCACAACTTGCCCAGGCTTCCATCTCCCATCTCCTATTGGACTCTGCTATGGTACAGTAGAATATGCAAACGATGATAATTTAACTAAATATGTTACTCAAACATCAGAAAGGGAGATCAGAGTAGAGAGATGAAAAGAAACGTGTAAAAAGAGAGGTCTTAGACATGCACTAGAGAGGTGTATTCAGTAAACTGTGGGATATATACGTAAATAGTTTAACGTTACTGGAGAGAGGGAAAGAAACTTCCTCAAGGATGAGAATGAACTGGAGATGCTAGTGATTAAGTAGAATAGTGACCTAGTAAAGCCTAGTAAAGAGTCTACATATAAACACTCACAGCTCAGAGCTATTCAGAAGAAGCATTTTAGAATGTCAAACAAACACAGAGAAAGTGGAGAAACTCAGCAGGTCTGGCAGCATCTTTGGAGAGAGAAACAGTATTAATATTTCGAGTCTGATATGATTCTTCTTCAGAACTGATCATACTGAACTTGAAACTCTGTTTCTCTTTCTACAGGTGCTGCCAGACCTGCTGGGTTTTCCTGGTCCACAATTCCTTCACCCCCCACAGGCCTATGGCACCTTCTCCTGTAACCGGCGAAGCTGCAACACCTGCCCATTTACCTCCTCCCTCCCCAGTGTCCAAGGTCCCAAACATATCTTCCAGGTGAAGCAACACTTCACCTGCACTTCCCAGAGTCTAGTCTACTGCATTCGCTGCTCACAATGTGGTCTCCTCTACATTGAGGAAACGAAGCATAGACTAGATGACCGCTTCGCAGAACATCTACGTTCTGCTTGCAAAAAAGACCCTGAACTACCTGTTGCCTGCCACTTCAACGCACCACCCTGCTCCCTGGCCAACATCTCTATCCCTGGCTTGCTGCAGTGTTCCAGTGGAGCTCAACGCAAGCTGGAGGAACAACACCTCATTTTCCGCTTGGGGATCCTGCAGCCCTCTGGACTCAATATTGAGTTCAATAATTTTAGGGCCTAAACTCTCCCATTTCCCAGACCCCACCCCACACACCAGGCCTTGTTACCACATAGCCTGCCATTACACACCCCCTGTTATTAGTCACTAACAGTCCCCGTTAACAACTATTCACCCTCCCAGCCTGATCGTTATCAACTCTTTGTCCAACTGCTCTTCTCTCCATTTAGGCTCTATTCTATCATTTACTCCCTACCCTTTCCTCCACCCCTTTTTTCTGCATATAAACTGATATTTTCCCAGACACCATCAGTTCTGAGGAAGGGTCACTGGACCTGAAACGTTAACTCTGTTTTTTCCTTCACAGATGCTGCCAGGCCTGCTGAGATTTTCCAGCAACTTTGTTTTTGTTCCTGATTTACAGCATCCGCAGTTCTTTCAGTTTCTGCTGAGTTTCTTCAGCTTTCTCTGTGATTCTTCCATCTTTCCAGCAGTATTGGCCTCTATTAATCTAAGAACATCATTGATTTGCATAAAAGCTAGCATGAAACATTCTTCTCCTAGAACACTTACTTTGTCCAAGACCATTCCCAAGGGACCCCAGTATTTTTGCTGCATTGTTCAGAGATATGCTGAATGCAAATTTCCTGGTCACTGTGAAATGCTAATGAGGTCCAATATTGCAATTATTGAGGCTTCCTTGCTACTCGTTCTTGATGGAGATGCTGCTCAATTTGCAATAGTATGTCATGGAAGTTAGATCCAAGGCCTGTTTTTTTGCCCATTTTTTATCTTATGTGGTATAACATTCCTTTTTCAATAGAGGCAGGTATTGTTCTGGAGGATGGGCAGACAAGGATAGAGAGCGTGAGCAAGCAAGCACTGCTGGAGGTAAGCAACGAAGTTAGCAGCCACAAGATGATGAATAAAATGTGGATACAACGCAGGAATCACCTCAATATCCTCTTGAGAGCTAGCAGATGGTCTTCCCTACAATACCCTGCTGACAGCCATGATTATCTCCCCCTTCTTGGTAGTCGTCCACACAGAAAAACTGTAAGGTCCATTCTTTGCAGCTATATGGTGGGTTTCTTCCTTCGTCACTCTTCATGTCAACACGCAACACTAACACTCAACCTTAAAGTGATTAGTGTGTGTGCTTGCACAATGAAGTCCACCAAAAGTCCCATTGCCTCGTGATCAGCACACTGCAGTGACTCAGACCCTTAACATGTGCCTTGTTCTCATTGCAGGAAGGAAAGAACAGCCCCTCGCAGTGGCATTGGACAAGGGATGGATTCCCTTATTGGCAACCCTGCCTCCAATGGAATAGTAATCTTGTGAAAGCGGCAACAAGCCAAACTGTAACCCAAGGAGAGATGGTGTTACAGCAGACAACAAGTGGTACTGTTAAATATTAATCAGATATTTGAATCTGAGCACCTTTTTCATATCTGTAGTAGCATCCGCAATTATATTTTTAAGTTCAGCAATATGTGAGTGTGTGAAACCACTAGCACATACTTGCTTCTCTAATTAAGGCCTTATCTTTCCCTCAGAGGCAAATCTGAGGTGCATCAAGAGTTGCAAGTGGAGGTATTGCATTCCTACACATCCTCCACATGCATTGAAGCATTCACTATGGTGGGGCCTCAGTCCTATTTGGAAGGGGAGGCACAGGAGAGAAACCTGTCACATGAGCAACAGCAGATAATGGAGGCAATAACAGCTGTGGCAGGAGAAACCCAGATGTGCTCAGGTCTGCACAAAGTCTGAGCGTGGGACTTATATCCATAAAATGAGATGTGCAAGATTTGTCAGCATTTCCTGAGCTGTGCGGATGCTTGACCAGCAGATGGAATCTATTTTGTGAATGCCACAATCTATCAGGTGTGACCTTCCTCTTTTGAAAGAGTGGCTACTCTCACGAGGAGATACACACAGCAGACCAATGCAGTCTATTCAATCGGCTGAACATGGTTTAGCTGTGGCTCTGCCTGCCTGTCAGAAAGTAGGTAGCAACCCAGCTGCTGCCATTTTTAGAAGCCCCCATGGGATTAAATATCAATCAGGTCAATTTTAGGCGTGTCCATCGTTTTAAAGGTGAAAAGACCATCTCCCAGGGCTGCTGGGACTGGTAGCGTTAAAGGCTTATTTAAATCAAGGAGGACTGTATATTGGTATGGGGTCTTGATTTCAGCCACAACAATTGCTAAAGAGGTTCAGGTGCCAAGAGTGGAGGTGTGCATGGTGGACTCTCAAGTGAATCTTCCCAGGATGAATGCCTGTCAGCTTCTCTGATACTCAGCATACTTAGGCAAAGGTATCTGCCCACTGCTAGATCATCATACTTTACTGGCTGATCATTATCATTCTCCTCCTTCACAGAGTTTAAGCAGTCCCTACCATTATCGGCACCAGTTTAGATGGCCATTCCATTAGACCTGGATGAAGAACCATCCCAGAGGGCTCCTGAAGGTCAGCCAAGTCTTTGCAGCCACATTTTAAGCAAGCTAATGGCTTATGCATTGGTTACCTTGCTTTGTCAAATGGTAATGATTGTAAATCCTGTGTCTCTGTGGTGATCCCAGTGTCTGCAGCCTATCTTTAGCATATACCCTTTGTCACCCAAGAATCATTTACATATTGGAGACTGCCTCAGTATGGTAACTACGTAGGAATATTGCACAAACTCTCTGGATCCTTTTGCAGCAGTTATAAGCGGCTCAGCTGAATGAGTACAAACCTTTGTTATTTACAAGTACGCCTGTCTGAGTCTGCTGGGATATTGATTGCCTGATGGGTACTGTCAATAACTTTCTCTACCTTTGGGAATTCTACCATGAAAACAAAACATTTGGGCCTAAATGGTAGTACCCAATCAAATCTAATGTAGGCCTATCCCCTCACCTAATATAAACATAGAAAATAAGAGCAGGAGGAGGCCATTCAGGCCGTTGAGCCTGCTCCACCATTCAATATGATCAAAACTGATCATCCAATTTAGTCCACTGTTCTTTCTTACTCCAACTACCCTTTGATCCCTTTAGCCCTTAGAGTTGTATGTAACACCTTTTACCTGAGTGATGCAGTGAATTGTGGGAGGTTTGCAAGATTCTACCAACATGAGTTGCAGAACTCTGAAATGATCTGGACCTGAAATAATTGTGCCCTTCACCACAGCAGTCCGTGGCTGTCAATCCGCTCCTGCTGGCCTCAACACCTTCTCCAAAAGGGCACTGAGCATTATATGCAAGTGTTGCAGCTTTCTGAGGCACCACAACTTGGGAGTGATCCAAGAAGCTGACCCTTTACCTGTGAAGCCCATTTTGAGGGAACATTGCCTACTATCCATGCTGTAACTACCCACAACACACACTGGGAAAAAGTAAAAATAGTTGGAAAGATGTTTGCTAACCAGCCCAAACTGTACTTTTTTCCAATTTTTAACAGTTCTAGAAAATTTTGCTCAAAGTGGCTCAACTTTGCAGCACACCAAAAACTAACTGCAGGTTTAAAGAACATAATAAATTCCTGGTGTAATGAGTTACTTTGTGACAAAGCTAGGGAGAAATCAGGCTTTTTGACTCCACAGACTCCCCTTATATTCTGATACCTTTTGCGAAGCACAATTATAAAGGATTTTCTGATCTCAGATTGGCAAAGAAAATTTATGAGCCATTCCACTGTTTATCTTTTGTTTCAGATTTTCTTTCTTTAGGCCCTACAACTGCCATTTATCTTCACTATTTTTTGCTCAACTCCAGCTCTTTCACACTTTCTCTTTCCCTATGGATTTAATTATATAAAATGCCACAATCATATTAAACTGTTGCTCCATGTGGAATGAATCCTTTTATTACACATGTTGTATTGTTTTATGGATAATTTCTTGTCAAATTAAATTGACTTAATCGAGTTTGTTCCATGATCGTGACAAAATGAAATCAGCTGGATAACATAGACTTCAGGACTTGGCCTAATTACTCTGATGGAACCCAAGGGAGAAGCAACTGCAAGTGAATGCCCAAGTTGTTTTTGGTGTCAATTTTCTGTCAACTTGTTTCTCACCTAATTTCTAAGTGAGCCTGCCTGATAGAATGTCATGTCATCATCAGTCACACTTCTTTCCTGGATTCTGTTGAATTTTTTGAGTATTATCTATCTTGTAGCCATTATCACATCAAAGCACTTTGATTAATTTGTCAAACCAATTTTTTTTTAATGCGACATCTAATATGCTCAGAAGCAGGCTGTTTCCCAGCACCTCCAGATGTGGTGTGTTTCTGTCCTCGTTTGTGTATCTCTTCCTGTCAGTGCTCTGCGTCAGTGTTTCCTATATTACCTGGAACTGATGAGTGAAATAATATGACTTACTGCTTTTTACCACTGCCTTGATTAAAATTTGAGCTTGAGTCATTATTTCCAAGGAGTAACTTTTATGTGATTTTTGACCAGGAGAGATCTAAGAAGAGAACAACACAAAATATAATCCAAACTTCTGATAACATCAAGGTATTTATAGATGCATAGTCATATAGTCATACAGCACAGAAACAGACCCTTCGGTCCAACCAGTCCATGCTGACCATGTTCCCAAACTAAACTAGACCCACCTGCCTGCACTTGGCCCATATCCCTCTAAACCTTTCCTTTCATGTACTTATCTAAATGTCTTTTAAACGTAAGTATACCTGTATCCACTACTTTCTCTGGCATTTCATTCCACACACAAACCACACAGTAAAAATGTTGCCGCTCATTTCTTTTTTAAATCTTTCTCCTCTCACCTTAAAAATGTGCCCCCTAGTTTTGAACTCCCCCACCCTTGGGAAAAGACCCTTTTTATTCATGTTGCCTCTGCCCGTTATGGTTTTATGAACCTCAATATGGTTTCCACCATTCTACCTCATCTGCTCCAGTGAAAAAAGTCCCAGCCTTTCCAGTCTATTTTTATATGATAAACCTTCCACTTCTAGTAACATCCTGGTAAATCTTTTCTAAACCCTCTCCAGGTTAAGAATATCCTTTCTATAACAGGATGACTAGAACTGCACACAGTACTCCAGAGTAGGCCTCACCAACATCCTATATTTATTGATCTGGGAGCATTTTTTCAAATAGATGTAATCCTGAACTTCTAAACTCAATTGGACCATTTCATGTTTAACATGATCAATCGAATATCTCCTGAGAGGTCCTGCTCAACACATAATTACTCGAAACGTTTTGGTTTGAGAAAATGTATCAGTTTTAATGAATTTCCCACTGTGATTATCAAAGATATGAGGTGATTTTTCATAGCAAAATCTCCCACATTTTTAACCTAGCACGAAAACTATGGACTTCTCAAAAGGTATAAAAAGATTTATGTTTGTCCAAGGATCCTGTGGATCTGTCCTTGATAGTAGAGGAAATAAATGATTGGAAAAGAACTCATGGAAACTTACCCTCTTAACTATCACTCAGCAATTACTGAAAAATTATTTTCCATTTTTTTTCTTGTTATTGTTTTGCATTATTAGCCCTGGGATTAAATAGTGAGATCTTATGTGTTTATGCAAAATAGTCTTCTCTCTCATTTTAGTGGGGGGATGAACCTCCTTCATTTGAATGTATGTTAAAATTGCTTGGTTGATATGTTTGAAGCAGGCTGCAGATGTTCTAAAGCTAGAAGATGCTCCTCATTTGATTCTTGACCTTCAAAATTAATTTGCTTTCCCTCACAGGAACACTTTAGAAAGGTAAAATCATGCTCTTTTTCTGATTTTGCACTTTTTCCTCGGTCTGCAAAAAATGTGTAAATGTGCAAATGGTGTGAATCTCCCCACTCAGGGTTAGTTTGGTTGAAGGTGTACACACTGAACTTGGCTGATGAAGTTACTAAAGTTAGAGCTAAACTATTGGCAATGACTGCCATGACCAACTCACCCCATTGTCTTCTGAGTGTTTATCTGGAGAGCCTTTAAATAAAGGACACTTTACCACTCCTCCTCCAAGGTCTGCAAGTGTAGGTTGCAAGCATCTCAGATTCATCATTTTTTCGTGCACAATGGCTGGTACCTGCTCCAGCTACAATGTTCCTCCACTTTATGAAGTGCTGGCCAGAATTAAGTATTGCAGGAGACTATTAAATATTGCCAGGAAGCTATGATTTTGGGGCCATTGTTGATGCGAGTTGTGACTGAATAGCACAATATGGAGCAACCATTCTAATATGCAAGCAACATAAATTTAGTGTGTTGCCTGCATCATAATCATCTATCACAAATTTGACATCTTATCATCTTTCTAATATTTAGTTATTGGTATTATTGATAGTTCAGTAGTGGATGTCAAACAAGCACCCTAACAAGTTTGTAACAGGCGTTAATTGAAGTGGAGGTCAGGTTGACCTGGGAAATTTCCAAAAAATGGGGAAAATGTAAAACCTAATGCTTATTTAGAATTATGTCATTGATAGGCAACACATAGACTAGAAATAGGAGGGGGCGAATGATACGTCCTTCAGATACAGAGCATTGACACGATGGTTAAGAAGACATAACGCCACCTCTTCTTCCTCAGGAAGCTAAGGAAATTCAGTATGTCCATAAGGACTCTCACCAACTTTTATAGATGCTCCATAGAAAGTATTCTATTTGGTTGCATCACGGCTTGGTACAGGAATTGCTCTGTCCAGGACCGTAAGAAACCTCAGAACGTTGTGGACACAGTCCAGTCCATCCTGCAAGCCAATCTCATCAAATACCCCTCCCACCCCAGTTACAATCTCTTTTATCCTCTTTCATCAGGCAGAAGATACAAAAACTTTAACACATGTACCAACATATTCAAGATCAGTTTCTTCCCTGCTGTTATTAAATTTCCGAATGGACCACAAATTTCAAATCTAATGTTCTTCTTGCTTTTAGTGCACCTTCTTTGCAGCTGTAACTTTGTATTCCTCGCTCTGTTCAATCATCCTATGATCTTTAAATTTTATTATCTATGTGTACTGTATGCAAAACAAAACTTTTCACTGTACTTAGTTACACATGATAATGATAAAACAAATCAAGTCATAATGATGGAGGAGTGAGAAGTTGGTGAGTGCAGTCAAGTGGATGAGGGAGGAGTGGTATTGAAGGAGAATACTGTGATTTATGGTTCCAAGGACTGTGAAATAATCTCACTTATAGACTCAAATATTGGAATATTCAATCAAGTGTATTTCTACAGACTTCTACAAGTGCCACTGAACAATACAATGTTGCTTTGGTTCACAAACTGCCTTGCAGTGTTGACTGATGTGGCATTCTGACTATTCATACGTCCATGTATGTGACATTATAATTCCTAATTCATTTTGAAATAATAAAACATGACCGATCATGTCTCAGGCTGTGGACAGGTTTTGAAAGTGGAGGGACGGTTTGCCATAGGCACAGCCACTTGGGATGTTATTTGTGACTTTATTAAGAGCCATTTTGGTAGAGTAGTGGGGCAGTAACTTGATTGGAAGGACTTTAAATGGAATTCAAAACAACCCAACACCATAGCAAGTAGATTTTTGTCTGCAGATTACTCATCCTTTAAACATTTGCAGCCTGAAACACCCTGCATTGTGGTATACATTCTTTACATTTTGAACAAAAAAATCAGCATGTCTGATTGTCTAGGATTCTGCTTGTGTTGCTGACAAATTCTTCAAGCATTCACAAATACCTGCGATTGTTACATTCCATTCCCACTTCCATTGTTTTAACAACTTTATCAGGGTCTCCAATAAAAAGCATGACTTTTTCTCTGCTAACTGTGATTAAATAAATATTTGGCAATCATTTCAGAATTCACAAAGGACTGATAATGGAAAGCAAAGGTAATCCTGTTAATCCAGTTGAATAATTAAATTACAGTATAAAAAATGCATTGTTACCCAGTGCGATATATCACCTGTGAGCTTGACATATTCCATACGTTACCATCAGTGGGCGATGGATGTAAAATTATAAACAGAAGAGTTACCACATTCAAAAGTCAAAGATTTGTTCGAACAATAGAATTAAACTATTTTATGGCATATAAAAAACCAGTACACCAATTTTCCACAATTGATCCCTTCGGACCTATTTTTTGGCTCTTTCCCATTCCATTTATTGGTCCAGCTAGGTATCCATTTTTACTTACTAACTTCAAAACTATTCCAGAATTTCTTGATTCCTAACAATTTTTCTGAGGGACACCTCAGATACTTTCAACCTACAGCATCAAAAATAATTCTCCTGACTGCTCCCTTCCTTTAGGCCTTCTACTTACTAGCTCAAAGATCAATGCTTATAAGTATTTACTTTACTAAAATCCTTCCTAATTGTATGCAACAATTTTCCCATCTTAAGGTGCTATACAGTAATATAATGGTAAAATTGACACCAAGACAAAGGAGAAGGTATTTAGTCAGATAATTAAAATTTTGATTAGATGGAGATATTTTAAGTAAGATCTTAATGGAACAGAGATGGGTAGAGTTGGAAAGGGAAAAAAAAGTTACAGCAGAAAGTTGAAATTGCAGAAAGCATGGCCACAAATGGGAGAATGAAGGAACTATGTTATGCACAAGAATGCATAGTTCAAGAAAGGCAACTTTCAGGAAGGAGGTTACAGGGAGATGGAATGACAACGGAGGAATTCAGATTGATTTGGACAAGGTTCTACAACCAGGCTGCCAGTTACATCTGTGGGTAAACACAGTTGATTTTAGTAAATTAAGACATAGCAGCAGGAAATGATGATCACACAAGTTTTGCTTTTAGAAACTGACAAAGTTGGACCAGGACAAGAACAGAAGTTTTCCAAATATTATAACAATAGGCTTCAGAAGTATTTACTTGGTTGCAAAATGCTTTGGCGAGTCCTAAGGTTGAGAAAATCAGTATACAAATGCAAGCTTTTTCAGTTTATTAAATCCACTTTATCACTTAAAGACCTCAAATATATGAATAGGTTGTGCAGGGATTAGAGAGTTACTGATACACCCTAGACACATGTAAATGTTGTTTTTGATTAGTTAGGTTGACACAAGCATTCAGAAATCCACTTTACTTGTAATATCGTGTATGAACTTGCTTTGTTTTGAATGGTAAGCTACAACTTCCATTAAGTAATTATATGTTTTACAATGAATAATAAGAGTGCTTGCCTGCTAGATTATCTCCATTTGTATCAGTTATGCATTTAGCAATTTACAAACTGAAGAAGGAATGCCAGTGGTTTTGAAGCTTGACATTACTCACCCATGAATTGTCCCAATGAGCAATGTTTCATAATTTCATAGAGGAGCTATAATTCTACCTTACACAACAGACAGTTTTTACAGGTCTGACCTGCAGAATGTGTGCTAACCAGGTAAAGTTGCCATAGTGTTACCAGACCATAGCTCTGCTCTGTCATTAGAGAGAGTGAGACAACTGGTGGTGGTTTAACCTGAGGGTCACCATATCTCAGGCAAGGGAAGAGGTACAAGAAGGAGAGTCCTTCATCGTAACCTCAGCCTGTGCAGGAATTGAACCCGTGCTGTTGGCGTCACTCGGCACTGCAAACTAGCCAACTGAGCTAAGTAGCCCCTAGAATGTTATGGGGAATCCACAATTCTGGATTCCCAGCTTGCTGTGGAGTTCTAACTCCAACAACTCAGCAATCTGACTGGTTCCTGATTAAAAATCTTAGCCTCCAGGAAGACCATCAGTGACAAAAGTGCTGGGGCCTAGCGGGAGTGGTGGGGTTTCACATGAGTTCAGGGTGTCATTTTGGGGAGGACGTTGGTGGATTGATTAGGGAGGGGCACTGTCAATTGGGGTAGGGAAGATGTGCTTTCAGAAAGGAGAGAAATGAGCGAGGTTGATTAGCTAGTTGCCTGGGTGACGATAGGATTAGATCGATGTGTTGTTGTGCTTTCAGATCAGGGCACAGCGGCATAAAGTGATCAAATGCATTATGCTGGGATTGTAGGCCTTGTGGGTGAGGGTCGCTGAGGGATGTCTGATCACAGAGGCTTCTCAGGTAGGCATTTTGATCCAGGAGGAAGGTATAGCAGGGACTTGCCTTGTGAATCCACCAATTCTTCAATGAAACAAGTTCCCCAAGGCTCAAATATCCTTGCTAACTGCAGTTGCTTTGAATTGCTCAATAACAATGAAACTCATTACCAAACTTCGAGTTCTCTTCAGTTAAAGGGAGACATGGGTGGATTGAAAGCCAGTTTGAAGCGAAAAGCCTTTTGAAAATGTTAACCTCCAATCTGCTCCACACCTATCCTTTTTAAGGCTAACGTTCTGCCCAATTACTTACTTGGGTCACAAGAATAAATCTCAAGAAACTGCTTCTGAATTATGCAATAAATTTGTTTTATGAATTTCATTGTTGTGTTTTGGGACATTTTTTGAACCATTTTATCCACAGAAAAGATTTGAAAATGTGCTACATTTAAATAGTGTGTTTTAAATTAAAGTAGATTTGCGTAGATTTAGAGTTATTTTTATAGACGCATGCAAAAGATATTGGGATAATAAGGGTGTTATGCCTTCATGAAGATATTGAAACGGGCTTCCACAATAAGCAGGGACAATAATTATTAATCATTTTCCCACTGATTTCCATTAAATATTTCACCTATTACTATTGATTGGTTCACCCATTTTCCAAGAACTTACCCTTGAGCTGCGAAGTAGTTAACATAACTGGTAAAGCCACTGGTAAATCATTGACTCATTCCACTTCCTGTGGTCAAGTACAAGAAAAAAATGAGATGTAAAGCTTTGCTGGATATAAGTAGCTCTCTGAAATCTGGGAACTGAGCCTAGACTGTTGAAGGAAATCTCACTCATCTTAAAGATCAGAGCTATCCACAGCCAAAGGATGAAACAACAAAGTTTTACGTGAAATGGTGTACAGTGGCTTAGTATCTTTGCTGATGGATGGTTCCTTCACCTCATTCCTCTGTGATTGAAACAAGCATATACTGAAATGTTGTGAAGATGCAGTGTAAGATGATGGAAACACAGATAAGATTAGCGACAGGTTTGCAAGCTGGAATCCTGCAATATTATTTCCCCCCAGTTTTTTTTTGGAATGAGGACCTTGAATTATATCCACACCTCTGAAGGTGCCTCCAAGTTGAGACACCTTGCAGGTCCACATTACCCAAGGCTGCACAGCTACTAGCCATCAGAATCAAATCTATAATATTATGAATCTTCGTCCATGGATGTATTTGAGCTCACTTTGAATGGTCCACGTATCTGCAACTATAGCAGGAACAAGGAATAAAAGAATTCACTGTCTTTGTGGCACAACATGTTACAAGGAATTAAATTGTAGCTCAATGAATGTTTGCAGCTTGAATGTCTGGTTTCTTTTACTATTCACTACCAGTCTACTTAGATTTATGAAGGGTCATAAACCTGAACCATTATAATGGGCTGGATTATTTCATTAACTTTGAAATGCCAATGTCAGACATACATGAGTACCCTGACAATATACCTGCCAACAGTGAGACCAGCAATGCAATTTTCCAGGAGATGGGCTCCTTATTGGTGGCTTCCACATTCATCATCCTTTTAAGGTCAATGGGCAGGTTCCAATCAGCTCTCTGCACTGTTGAGACAGGTCAGGGGCCACAAGGGTGTCTGAAGATGGAAGTGCCCTCAGACATGTAGGTCTAATTCAAGCATTTATGGACTGAAGTCAGTAGGCCCCTCGCAGCGATGGGGACAACTTGGACGGCTGTCATGGCTTTTCTTTTCCATGGCCTTCTCTGAAATGTGGAGGGTCATCTCTGTCTGATGCGAGATAGCCACGTGTGGCACCATGTGGCATGGGGCTGGTCTGCTGGCGGTTAAACATTGACAAAGCCACAAATATTTCAATAATTGGGACCTAAATAAGCATAATTGTAATTCACCTCCATGGTGTGGATATCTGATCTGCTTCCCAGCCCAACCCTGAATGTGCAGTCCTGTGACATTACTACAGCCATTTTCACATGGATCCTCCTTTCCCAAGCTGCCATCTCCAAGCAGTCACCGTAGGTCCAGTAAAACCCTTCAACTTAACACTATTACTCTCTCTGCAGATGCTGACAGTTCTGATGAGAAGTTTCAAGGATTTTTACACTCCTTTTAGATTTCCAGCATCAGCGATATTTTTCTCTAAGTCATTGAGTCATAGAGACATACAGCACAGTAACAGACCCTTCTGTTCAACTTGTCCATGCCGACCAGATATCCTAAATAAATCTAATTCTATTTGCCAGCATTTGGCCCATGTCCCTCTAAACCCTTCCTGTTCATAAACTCAAACAGATGCCTTTTTATATGTTGTAATTGTACTAGCCTCCACCACTTCCTCTGGCAGCTTATTCTATACACACAGACTCCTCCTGCCTGAAAAAGATTTTCTTGGGTCCCTTTTAAATCTTTCCCCTTTCACCTTAAACCTATGCCCTCTAGTTTTTGATATTCCCACCCCGGCAAAAATTCCTTGTCTACTTATCCTATCCATGCTCCTCATGATTTTATAAACCTCTATAAGGTCACCCCTCAGCCTCCAACATTCCAGGGAAACTAGCCCCAGCCTTATTTTGCCTCTCCCCATAGCTCAAACTCTCCAACACTGGCAACATCCTTGTAAGTCTTTTCTGAACCCTTACAAGTTTCACAACATCCTTCCTATAGAGGGAGACTAGAACTGCATGCAGTATTCTAATAGTGGCCTATCCAATGTCCTGTACAGCTGCAACATGACCTATACTCAATGCACTGACCAATAAAGGCAAGTGTACCATGCACCTTCTTCAATATCCTATCTACCTGCAAATCTACTTTCAAGGAACTATGAACCTGCTCTCCTAGGTCTCTTTGTTCAGCAACACTCCCCAGGACCTTACCATTAAGTGTATAAGTCCTGCCATGATTTACCTTTCCAAAATGCAGCACATCACATTTATCTAAATTAAACTCCATCTGCCACTCCTCAGCCCATTAGCCCATCTGCCCTTCTGATCAAAATACCATTGTGCTCTGAGGTAACCTTCTTTGATGTCTACGACATCTCTAATTTTGGTGTCATCTGCAAACTTGCTAAGCATACCTTCTATTTTCACATCCAAATTATTTATATAAATGACAAAAAGCATTGGACCCAGCACCAATCCTTGTGGCACACCACTGGTCACAGGCCTCCAGTCTGAAAAACAGCCCTCCACCATCACAGTTGGAGGAGGTGACCTCATTGGATTACTGTTTGAAATGGCTAGGATTGACTCATTGGGGGCTGAATGGCCTCACACCAGTCAGTATTATTTCATAATTTTGTGACCGTGTGATAAGATACGATGGACTTTTGCCAAGGCACTCTGGAGCATCTTTGCACATGTTTAAAGGTTATAAGCTATGTTAGCTTTTCCTGGTTGGACAATTCAATTTCTTTAAGCATTCCATCAGTTTCTTTGTCTAGTGATGCTCTCTTGATGGCCACAGGTTTCTCTTGTCACAGACTCCAGTTCATTGTGGAAAAATGCAGATTTTCCACTTTGTTCCAATTTCTTTCAGCAGTTGATCAATTACCTCATCATCAAGACAGGATGCCCGAGTGAAACCTGCCCTCTGTCCAGTCAGTGATGACACATTCTACTTTCCACATCGGCACAAAAGGTCTTCTTTGATACTTACACTTCAGCACAATGATTTGAACATGGCTGAGGGAGACTGAGTGTTGATGGAGCTCTGTTAAATAGAAAAATATACAGAGTCCATCACAAAGCTGACTGAACTCTGCCAACTTCCTATTTTACCAAGGTCAGACGAGGGGTCAGATAGCAAACCCACTCTCAGGAGGCAGGTTTGCATTTTTAGTTCATTAATGGGGCTGAAACCTGATTTCCCCTGCTCCACAGCCTTTATTTTGAGCAATCGGGTTTTCCATGAAGACTTTGGCAAACCTACAGTGTCAAGTGTCTTCACAGTACTCCTCATGCAGCAGATGGAACAAGAATGTTTCTCTGAACGTTACCTCCTTCTTTGATTATCCAGCTCTCCTTTCATCAAATACCTCTATACAGAGGTTACTGTGGTATATACTGGACCAGGACCAATCCCACACCAAGATAGGACACTTCCACACCTCATACCCAGGTCCTAGGACATGGATCAGACTTGGGATTGGTCCTGGTATCTGGAATCAGATTCAACTCATTTGGGAATTGAACATACCTGGTCTTGTGGTTGGTGCTCTGCCACAGTTGGAGATCAGGTTTGTCAATCAGGCTGACTTCTAAGGAGGAAATCTGTGAATAACTAATGTCATTATACCACTAACGCATATGGGAAAGCCCCGATTTCTGAGATTCCCATCAGAAACTCCACCCTCACAATCCCACACTCGAGGCTGATCCAAAGCAGTATGTTAGTTATAAAGTCCCAATAGAAATGAAACATTGGTGCATTGTTATTCCACTGCAATGACTTTATGTATCTTCACTATGGACACTTTGAATGTTGACCCTGTATTACTCACATTATCATTGAAAGGCAGCTCATGTAATCCATTTTAGGGAGAAATGTAGGCAATTCATTTTACAGCTCAGAGCAAAGCTAGCTAGACATTTCTTATTTGCAGCTGTAAAGTAGCCTCAAAACAAATTGCAGGAAAAAGAGTTGTGGTTTCGAAATCATGTTCTGATGTGTGCATTTTAGGTTTCTGCATTTTTTTGGCTTTAAGCCATGGAAAGCACTTAATTATAAGCGCTAATTAAAAGATTCATCTACCCTTTCCCTTTTTGTCACTCACTCCGTATAATGCAGCTCCTGTGAACCAGATGGTGATCCCTGGGTGAAGCTTATTAGAGTCTGGCAGAGAGAAAATTTCTAGTACCTGCTCAGTAGGCATCAACCAGGCAGTCTTTATCAAAGATCAAGATAGTGTATCCGAGAGCATTTCTTGTTGACTTTGACAAAACATTAAATGTAGGCAGCAGTTAAAATGTCATTTTTCTATTAATAATATGCCTTTTCATTAATTGAATTGCCAAAGGCTTGAATTTATAAGATTACAACATGCTTTGGTTCATCGTTTTAATTCAATCCACTGTGAATATATTTTACTCCATTTACAAAGTAAGATGTGACAGTATTCTTCCATACATTATAAGTTGTTTATGTATATCCAAGCATTATATGAGACTTTTTTCAATTTTTCCAGAGCATAATTTCTTATCATAATTGAAATTATGCAAACTTTTAACCCTCTGTTTGATGTACATAAGATTTTAAAACACCTAATTTTCTTTCAAACAAATTGTGAATATCAATGTATTTTACTGCTACCTCAGCTGCTATAAAGTTAGTAGTAAAGATAATTGCCTGCAAATTATGCTGTGAAATATTATATTAAACCTGATTCATTTGTATAAAATTGTTCTGTCATCTAGGGTACCAAAGGTTGTAATCCATTAATACTAGTGCCTGTTACAGAAGTGGATGGAGAAAATTGAAAGATACCTAATTGATAAGCTCCCTATGCATTGTAATTTTCACGATAATAGCACAAATATAAACAAATATGAAACATGTTGATGGAAGTGTTGTCCAGTAGGAACAAAAGTAATTTTTTTTCAGAAATGTAGCTATTGTTCGGGTAAATTACAAGAAGTCTGTGGAAAAGGCATTATCTTTACAAAAGGTTACAGACAAATAAAAACTACCAACCCAAATAAATCCAGTTTTTCAAACATGGGCAAATAACACAAATATGACATACTCACAAACATGTAAAGTAATAAAATATCTCTGGACATTTAAGGGACGCCAAGGAATAAAAATGAAGTTCAACCTATTGGTGGAACATGAGAGTGGCACCATTTACATTGTTTTGTTTCGATCATAATAATGTATTTCATCTTCCATTGGTCTGTGATGGAAGTTTTCAGCTGGTTTCTTTATAAAAAGATAGGAATATTTTTCTTGTATGAGAAAATGTGCAAACTGGAGATTGTATATGATCATTTTTAATACTATCACAAAAGAATTGTTTGCATGGATCAAACAATGTTCAAAATAATGAGATTTCTCTGTCTAATTGTTTCAATATTTCTTCAGGTCTGTGCAATATTATTCCGATATGGCTCTGTCTAAATTTCTTCATAAAGTTGCCTCCTTCTGTTTTGTTCTCCAGTGATTCATATTGCAGTATAGCATTCTTGAACAGAAAAGTAAGATTGAATACTGTGCAACCACTTCTTACAAATACTGTTTTATTTTCTCTTTCTAGGAAAGATGGACAATGTTATTTAGCTTCCTCTATAGTTCAAGCGATTCCACCAGTAGGAGTTATCTGGCTGGCAACTAATATATTTGGCTCTGGCAGATTAATGTGTTGGGTAGTTAGGGGCCCAAAACCTCTTTAACTTTTAGATTTTAATATGCTTGTGTGATCATTTCATCCTTATTATTTTCCATGAAAGATTATTGATAATTTAGGATAAGAATCAATTTGTTGAACACAGTGAACATAATTTGAAATTGGTCACATATCATGTTAGGCAAAATTACCACTTAAAGAGTGACTGTATCAAAACCCACTCCAGTAAAATCCAGTACACAAGCATTGTTGAGGAAAGCAGTAGTTTCGTATTCAGGCCAGGATACCAATCATGGCATAAATAGTTATGGTATGATCAAAGATTAATGAAAGCTAATACTGTTGAATTTAATGCTGCAGTTTATTTTTAAAAATCCAACAAAATCTTTTAGAAAAGTGAATAACAAGTAAATTGAAGGATTAATGATGAAGAGTATAGATTTGAACTAATATCAAAATATTAGATTATAGATTCTCAAATCCAGACTCTATAAATTGTGAAGTAACGCACAATTCTAAAGCCATTACTGGTGAACAGTTCAGATGGGTGCTATAAAATACGCCTTGGGAACACAAAGACTTTGAAATTGCTTTGGCTTGTTTTATGGCCTGAAATGGGCACTGTGGATGTGGTAGCCAAAATTGGGGGCCTCTGATTAGTACTAATTGGACAAGTTGTGGCATCTGTCATGTCTCCACAGCCAGCCTGTAATATGCAGAAAATGCAAATTCTGGAAGCTGGGGTGGGGTGGGGATGGGTGGGGGCGCGGGAAGTGGCAAAGGCTGGAGTGTTAGACTAGCATCAGTGTACGATGTAAACAGTGAACCACTCTTATTCTGATCTGACTCCACAAAGCTTAGCTTTTGCTGCTGGTCTCTCAGAAATCCAGATCAGAGCAATCTTCATCTCACTTTAATTTTTCATTTTGCTGTACGGTGATTAATGCAGTCATTAGGCCAATTCCATTGCATGGGTATGGAGAATAACATGCCAAAGCTAGCCACGAGTGATAGGTGAAAAATAATAAATTCAGTTTGGGACACCTGTAAAACTGGTGCAATGAGGCGCATTATCCTCCCTAGTATATTTTCAAATATATGTGGTGCTATATTGTGCTGTGCTGGCATGTGAGTCTGTGCCAATCATTCTCCATGTGATGACTTAATGACCTGTAATCTTACGTAAGGTTACAGTTAACAGGATGCCTGGATGAACTGGATATGATCAATGGACAATCCGGTTATTGATGAACTATGGGGATGTTGCACATGTGGCCATGAGCTTATTGGAATCAGCCTTCAAATACTACACTCTGCTCTCAGATTAATGACATGACTGACCTTGAAGTCAGGATTCTGAATGTCTAAAAGAGGCTACAGTGCTCACAGAAAAATCTTACCAGATACAGACATCATATCACTCTGATAGTAATGACTAGATGCACTATAATTCAGAAGTAATTTCGGAAATGTGATGTACTTTTGAAACTCATCATGCAGCACAGCATGTTAGAGTACTAAGTATGTCTACACTTTGAACTGATGTCTGATTATTTTGTGGTTGGTTGGCTCGCTGAGCTGTTTCATTGTTTTGCAGACATTTCGATACTCTGTTGGGTAACATTATCAATGCAGACTCCGATGAAACACCGTTGTGTTTTCCCGCCTGGTTTTTAAACTCTAGAATCCGTTGAGCTGGATTCCCTCACTTTCCTTCGTAGTGGAGTGTATATGGGGTCGAGTTCTATGTGTTTGTTGATCGCTTCCTTCGTGGAGTACCAGGCTTCTAGGAATTCCCATGCCTGTCTCTGCTTTGCTTGTCCCAGGATCTTGGTGTTGCCCCAGTTGAATTGGTGGTTCTCCTTATCCATGTGGATAGAGATGAGTGAATATTGGTTGTATCTTTTTGTAGCCAGTTGGTGTTCATTTACTCTTGTTGTTAGTTTCCTTCCTGTTTGTCTGATGTAGTGTTTGTCACAGTCTCTGCAGGGAATCTTGTATATGACATTGGTCCTTTCCATAGTGGGTAGTGGGTCTTTGGCTCGGGTGAGCAGTTGTCGTAAGGTTGATGTGAGTTTGTGTGCTACTCTGATGCCCAGCGGTCATAGCGATCTTGTGGTTAGTTCTGAGATAGTAGGAACTGCAGACGCTGGAGAATCTGAAATAACAAGGTGTAGAGCTGGATGAACACAGCAGGCCAAGCAACATCAGAGGAGCAGGAAGGCTGATGTTTCGGGCCTAGACCCTTCTTCAGAAATCACAGAAGAAGGGTCTAGGCCCGAAACGTCAGCCTTCCTGCTCCTCTTGTGGCTAGTTCTGATATGTTTCTGATGTAAGGTAGCGTGATGAGTGTGTCGGGGCGTGTGGTATCTTCCTGGTGTCATTCGTGTAGGCATCTTCTGACCCAGTTTTTTGGATATCCATTATCTTTGAAAGCCTGGAAGAGGTATTTTTCTTCTTTTTGCTGTAGTTCTGTGCTGCTGCAGTGTGTTGTTGCCCTTTTAAATAGTGTTCACATGCAGCTTCGTTTGTGTGTGTTAGGGTAGTTACTGTTGAAGGGACACCCATGGGATTATCTATCTCCGGATTTATAGCCGAGGCAGTGATGCAAAGACTGGAAAGGACTGTCCTTCTGCTCATCCTATAAACTATGGATACTCTACGTAGACAACACCTTTGTCATCATTAAACGGATCAAACTAGAGGAGACACACAAACTAATAAACGACACCCTCACCGGAATCAAATTCACCAGAGAGGAAGAGAGGAACAAACAGCTCCCCTTCCTGGACGTCATGGTAGAGCACAAGACAAGTGGGGAACTCCAAACAAAAGTACACAGAAAAGTCACACACACAGACCAGGCACTGAACTTCGATAGTAACCATCCCAGCACACACAAACGAAGCTGCGTGCGAACACTATTTAAACGGGCAACAACACACTGCAGCAGCACAAAACTACACCAAAAAGAAGAAGAATACCTCTTCCAGGTTTTCAAAGATAATGGATGTCCAAAAAACTGGGTCAGAAGATGCCTACACGAACAACACCAGGAAGATACTACACGCCCCAACACACTCATCACGCTACCTTACATCAGAAACACATCTGAACTAACCACAAGACTCCTACAACCACTGGGCATCAGAGTAGCACACAAACCCACATCAACCCTACGACAACTGCTCACCCGAACCAAAGACCCACTACCCACTATGGAAAGGACCAATGTCATCTATAAAATTCCCTGCAGAGACTGTGACAAACACTACACCAGACAAGTAGGAAGGAAATTAACAACAAGGCTACACGAACACCAACTGGCTACAAAAAGATACAACCAATACTCACTCATCTCTATCCACATGGATAAGGAGAACCACCAATTCAACTGGGACAACACCAAGATCCTGGGACAAGCAAAGCAGAGACAGGCACGGGAATTCCTAGAAGCCTGGTACTCCACGGAGAAAGCCATCAACAAACACATAGAACTCGACCCCATATACACTCCACTATGAAGGAAGACTGGAAGTGAGGTAATCAGCTCACGGACTCCAGAGTTTAAAAATCAGGCAGGACAACACAACAGCGTTTCATCAGAGGCTGCACTGATGATGTTACCCAACAGGGTAATGAGACGTCTGCAGAACAACGAACCAGCTCGGCGAGACAACTAACCACAACATCCACAACCCGAGCCACATATCTACTCCAAAACCTTCTGATTATTTTATGGAATCTATGATATTTTTTGAGCCTTAGTAAACTAGTCAAGGAGGCTTACTGTTAGTATTGAAAAGTAGAGGTTACATAGAGTCATAGAGTTTTACAGCATAGAAACAGACCTTTTGGCCCAACTCGTCCATGTCAACCAGGTATCCTAGATTATCTAGTCCCATTTGCCAGCATTTGGCCCATATCTCTCTAAACTCTTCCTATTGAAACACACATCCTGATGCCTTTTAAATGTTGTAATTCCACTAGCAGCTCATTCCATACACACACCACCTGCTGCGTGAAACAGTTGCCCCTTAAGTCCATGTGGAATCTTTCCCCTCTCACCTTAAATCTATGCCCTCTAGTTTTGGACTCCGCTTCCCTGGGGAAAGGCCTTGGCTATTCACCCTATCTATGCTCCTCATGATTTTATAAACATTTAGAAGGTCACCCCTCAGCCTTTGATGCTGTAGAGAAAATAGCCCCAGCTTATTCAGCCTCTCCCTATAGCTCAAACCCTTCAACCCTTGCAACATCATTGTAAATCTTTTCTGAACCCATTCAAGTTTCACAACATCCTTCCTACAGCAGTGAACACAGAACTGCAACATTACATTGGACATCAGAGATTTCCATTACTTACGCAGTCTAAATATAGGAATTTAAAATGTGGGGTGGAATCTAACCAGGGAAAAAGTGACCTGGGCTATGGCAAGATGAACTATGGCTATGGTTATGGCAGAATCGGATGGGGGCGCTGGCAAGCCCATCTCTATATTGGAAACATTTCCCTCCATATGTCACACATTTGACGAGTGGTGTGGTGAATTTTTTTTCCTAGGGATTATTGCTTGTTATGTGCCTAGTTAATGGACCAACTCATCTCATTATATTCAGTGTCCTACCTTATCTTACCGAATGCGCCAAAGATGCATTACACATTAAAGAAAACTTGACATGGAAACTAGAGTGGGCACTCGGCAGATTCAGCTCACCACTACTTCCAAACAAACTCCATGTTTCTTATGACCAAAATACATCTTAGCACATCCACAGACACATGCAGAACATACCCTTCATTCATGGACATTGGCATCTGGCATTTGCCAACCCCTCACAATCCTCATGTCATCTCTCGGGTACATTGGTAAATTATTTCAGAAACACAGATTTGCATTACATGGTGCACTGGTAACTATCAATCAAGGGCTGCATCAGGAAGATGGGGAGGGAGTTGTGATGGTGGTGAGGAGGGGGTTGGAATGGATGGTTGGGGTAGCATAGGGGAGGCAACATCTGATGCATAGCAAAGCAGGACATCAATTTAATACCTACAGCGCATGCCAGCTACCTCTGTGATATGCACCTCACATTTATTCAATCACATAACCACGTCAAAAAATGGTGAGAGCAAAAATGGTTAATATCAGGCACAGTGGATGTGGTCAGCCCTGAAGGAACAGAACAAGCATACTTTCAATCAGGGAGCTGCAAACACAGCAGTACTGTGGTCAGTCATGTGTAGGGCAGCACATTGAAGTCAATCAGAGGTCTAGGACCAATGAGGTCCAGGGGGTATTTCTATCAATCATTCAGAAGGGTGCAAGGAGGGCCTGTGGGCAGCAGAGGGATCATTGCCAAAATGGATGGGGGAAGTCAAGGCTGGCGGGCAAAGCAGAAGCATTTGCACAAGAGGGGGCAAAGATGGTGGTGGGTGCAAAAGCTCAAGGTGTATGTGGGTATGTTGGTCAGCATCAGAGGGCATGGAAGGCTACGAGAGGGGGTTCAGTGGCAGCGACCACTACTGTGGACTCCACAGGATGAGCAGAGAGGATCAAAGAGGGTAGCCCAGGCTGATGGTGTCCAGAGCAATTTGCAATCCCTGCCATCTCTCTTATTTCTCTCAATGTGAAGTTCTGCTAGAAAATGACTGAGACAACACCCAGGGTGGATGGAGTCACTGTCATGGGTGAAAGCATGGGATCCACAATTGCTGTGCTTTGAAGGAACAAATACACAAAGCAGCCATTTGTAAACACCAATTACATTTAATTTGAAATAACTTTTTCGTTCATTTGCTATACATGCAGATTAGGGGTCAGATGCTGGACAAAGGTAGTTTACAACATACTGTTGGTGCTGGTAAATTGATTTTGAGCAGCTCAATGATATTGAAGTTAGCAGCAATGATATGTTAAAAGGCTAATGCTGGCAGAAGGCAAACCATTATTCATGCAACTTCAAAGTGTTCTGTGAGAGATTGCTTCATCATTTGTTATGTAAGTGTAATGAAGGTGTGTACAGAGTGCCGTGAGAAGTTGAACATTTGATGAAAGTCTGGGATAAGAAGTGTGTTAGGGCACTGCAGACATTCCCTTCTCAATGACATATCCTGGTTCTTAGCTCTCATCTGCAGATACGCCGGACTCTTCTGAGGTCTAAGAACCATTTCCGATTCTTCTGTTCCCAGTGTAGGTTTTGTCCACTGAGAGTCACTGGGCCCTACTGCCTGTGGCATGGTGGTTGCTGTGGCTGACTTCGTAAGAAGACAACGGTGGATACAGGAGGACCAGGGCTGATGCCAAGCCCTGGGGCAGCAGCAGACTAGCTCAGTTGGCAAAGCACCCAGTCTTAGGGAAGGGTCACTGCTGCCAGGCCCCACAGATCCATGGGGTATGCAAGAGATCAGAGTTTATCAGACCCAATTGTATTTCCTGGAGATGAGCAAGGAACAGTTTTGATATAAGCTTATTATGCCCTGGACACTGTGATGGACCTTTACTGGATGCTGGAGCAGTGCTTGAGGGCTGAAGGTCATGCTCTCCCATTGTCTGCGCAGATGATCATCCCTCTGAACCTATATGTTACCAGTTACTTTCAGGGAGTGGCAGCTGACCCTTATAGGATTTGTAAGTTGTACAGCCAGAAATACATCAGGACAATGACTGATCCTATCTGTGCAAGGTCACGCCAGTTCACTTAGTTCACCCGAGGTGGGGCCAATGCTGCAGCCAGAGCAGTAGGAATTGGGAACACAGCTGGATTCTCACAGTTTCTGGCCACCATCAACTGCACCCATGTGGCACTGAGAGAATCACATCACAACAACGCAGAAATCATCTGCAGGAAGCGATTCCATTTGATTAATATTCAGATGATCTGTGATCCCTGTTACCACTTCCTGGAACTATGTGCCTACTCCTCTGGCAGCTGCCATGACTTCTACATCCTGGGGAAATCTCATGTATCCGGTGTGATTGAGGATCCAAATGCATTATATAGGTGGGTTCCTGAGAGACAAGGGCCACTTACTACAATCATGGCTGATGACACCTTTGCACAACAGTCTGGCTGTTGCAGATGCAGATGCAGCACTGCCAATACCTCAGTCAGGATCACGGCTGAACATACAATAAGGCTGTTGAAGGGGTGGTTCTGCTCCTTGGTCTGGTCTGGGTTATTCTCCAGTATAGTACAGACAAAGTGTGCCACATTATCCTGGCGAATGGTGCTGTGCACAACTGAGGCAGGAAAGAGGTGATGTGCTGCAATGTTGTGGAACTGGGAGATTGGGAACAGCCTTCCAAGTATGAAGACAAGGACGTGCAGGATGAAGTACACCTTATCAATGTCAAAGCTCTGCTGCGTCGGCGCTACAAGCCAGACAGAATCTTGTGGACCCCCACTTCAAAAAGATAAAGCTGGGTGCAGCAGACACTTATGGATGGTAAAATATTGTTGGCCATGATGCCAAAATCTGGTATGCATTGTGGGGGTGAATTTCAGCTGCTTTTGGTTTTATTTGTGTTCCTTTTAGCTGTCTGTAAATATAGCTCGTGTTTGGATATGATGCTCCCCTACTGGACAATGACGAACCTGTGGGTCTGCTGTGGGCCTTGGGAAAAAGGTGGTACTGACTTAGGTATTCAGAGGGTATTCAGATGGGATGAGAATAGACAGGTATAATGTGTGGTGTTATTGTTATATAGCGAGTAGCATTAGAGAATCAGATTGTATGTGTGAACGAGTGTAAACTGTGCACTGTGGGTGGTGTGGCTTTGTGGTTACTGTTCCATTACATTATCGGTGAAGGGGAATGCTGGATTGCCACCTTTTTTTCATGGGCACAGCACCCTTTCAAAGATGGCATGGGTGGAGGGGATGCTTGTCTTTTGGTGGATATCAGCTGAGCGATGAATTATTCTGGGAATGGTGTGTGGTTAAATTGGGCCTGAATCAGAAATGAGAGACCATCAAGTGAATGGAGTAGGTAGCTAATATGGTGAGTTTGGTCACATTGTTCTGCTTTTATTGGATTCTCTTTTGTTGTGGATCGTGAATTTTTTTGGCACCTGTGGTTATTTCTTACCACTTCTCTGCCTGAGCCTGAATGTTCTCCTGTTCCTGCTGCCTCCAGGCATACAGGTATGGATTGCTTCATTATCCAAGGATTTACAAATGAAATACTGTGGAATCATAAGCAAAAATCCTCACTTTTGACCTTATGATGGAAGGAAGATCATTGATGAATCATCGGCAAATAGTTGGACATAAAACATTATCCCGAGGAGCTCTTCAGCATCTTGGGATTGAGATAATTGAAATAAACTATTTTCCTTTATGATAGGTAGAACTTGAGTCAATGGGGACGATTTCCCCCAGGTTCTTATTGAATTCAATTTTATTAAGGTTCCTTGATTCTACACTCAGTCAGATGCTACTATGATGTCTTACTCTTACCTTACTTCTGGAATTGAACTCTTTTGTCCATGTTTGCACCAAAGCTATAATGCTCTCTGGAGCCTGCTGCTTTTAGCAGAAGCCAAATTTAGCCTCAGTGATGATGTTATTACTGAACAAACGCCGTTCGATAGGTATGTCAATTATGCCTTCCACCACTTTGGTAATGATTGGCTGATTGAGCAGTAATTGGCCAGCTTGGATTTGTCCTGCTTTTTATGGACTGGCTATAGTTGAGCAATTTTCCATCTTGTTGCATGGAACCTTGCATGTAAACGAAGCAGCTTGGTTAGAGACACAGTGAGTTCAGGAACACAAGTCTACAGCATCACAGCCACGGTGTTATTGGAGCCTTGTGCGCTTAATATTCTCTTGATATGATGTGGCGTGAACTGAGTCAACTGATAAAAACTGGCAACCGGGATGCTAGGGAGCTCAGGAGGAGGCCAACAATAATCATCCACTTGGCACTTCTCATTTAAGATGGTTTCAAATTAAATCTTCTTTAATTAATTGAAATTCCCCACCTGCAGTGGAAGGTTTTGAACTCACATTTTTGGATCATTTGCACTAGTCCACCAGCAGAATCATTGTGTTATTCAAGGAATCTTTTTCAAAATGTAACTCATTGAGCTTTTTGTGGGATGAGCAAGAAACTGTTCCATATGCTGACTTAATATCAGCTTCTGCATGTATGCTATTAGGACCTTTACTTCACCATCACCTATCAGGACTCCTCCACTGTCTCTCTGTTATCAGATTACCTGTGCTATCTCCAGATAGGGCAGAATTTCATGAGCAACTTCCATGCATCAATAAATAAAAGTGTTAAGCATTTATAAGTTCCCTCAACATTTTTTTCATTTATTTATTCTTTATTGGTAACTTCTCATAAGACACATTCTTCACATTAATTATGGCCTTTATACAAAGATGTCAATCATCCATTAAATCCTAAAGGTGATATTGACCTGATCCATGCAAATAGATAATGGGAAAAAAGGCACTGCAACTTTAAAATGCAGCCAAATGATTTTTCTGTTATGGAAAATGGTGACTGCTGGTAAGTTGTATCATTATAGATCACATAATCATTTTATGAATTATTGAAAGGAGAACTTAATTAGTTTTTGAATGTTCTCCCCATTATAGTCATAAAAACTTGGACACATAAGTTGATGTGAAGAACTCTCATTACATCCCAGTGAGAGGTTTGAGAACTGCAGCTCATTCAGAATACTGGGCAAGAAGATACAAGTCATGTCCAGAAACAGCGCTATCTAAGAAAGCGCTTATTAAAAATTGACTCAAAGACGAGTGTAATCGAAAATTAGGAAATCATTCATGCCAAATGGTTTGTGCCATTTTTACAAACGTCTTGCAAGGTAAAAAATGCATCTAGCTACTTTGAGAGCATGAGGCTGACTGTGTTTTTTCTCTCTGCTTGAAAAAGTAACGTATCATTTTTTGTCAATGGTATTTCTCTATAGCAGGCAGGTATGATTGACACCCATTGAAGAAATCCGATTAAGGAATATAAATAGCATTAAATGCAGCTATTTTAAAATTCCCACTAATTATGGATTAGAGGAAAGGTTAATTATTCAGGCTGATAATTCTTGTCCCAGTGTCTTAGGTTGGCTATTAAAGAAATTAAAGATCGTGCACAAGAAGTATTGTGTTACTGTTGGGTGTTGTGAATCAGGATTAATGCTCAATCTGATCCCACAGCATATTATCTGTTATTGCAATTATGAAATGTCCTAAAGCATTCAAATGTGATTTACATGATACCAGATTTTCATGAGTTTAACCATTGCTCTCCATTACTGTTTACATCTTAATTATTTTTGAAAAATAAGTTGTGACTGAATAATTTAATTCAGAGATATGAGTAGATTTTAACTAATGAGCATAAATTACTAATAGGTTGAGGGGAAATTTTTATTTTTACTTTTCTGTTTAATTAACTTACGATTTGACTTTAGATTGTGGACATTAGCATGTTCTCATGTAATAATCCTTTGTCCACTAGTTTGATTGAGTTTTATTATGCTAATTACAATATCTCAATGCCTTCTTTTCGTAATTCTCATTTTTAAAAAAATTATTATCAATTTACATTATATTTTTTTCATTCATTTAGCCTTTTTCTTTGCTGTCCTTACTTCTATCCTTTCATCTTTAATTAAGAACATAAGAAGATAAGAAATAAAAGCAAGAGTAGGCCTCACAGATCCTTGAGCTCATCTTCTACGTCAATTCTTTATTTTCCTGCTCTATCCCCATATTCCTTGATTTCTTTAGAGAACAAAAAATCTGTTAATCATTGGCACTGAATAAGCAAAATGACAAGTCCTGCTGGGGTAGAGAATTCCTAAAATTCACAACCCTATGAGCGAATAATTTCCCTTTTTCTCAATCTTTTTTAGAATGTGCATTTTTCTTCTGGCATTTACTTTTCCTTTGCTTCATACTTGCTTTCTTGAATATCAAATCTGATTTTATTGGTTTGACTGGAAATGTTGTACTTTAAATAAACATCTAAATAAATGTTGAATATGACTTTTCTGTGTAGCGGAATGAAAACAACACAGCACCTTATAGGTTATTGGTTTATTGAACATTATCAGTGGTAGACAAAAGAACAACTGTTGTGGATACTAAAAGGTTACTTTATCTCTACGTGTTTTTCTCTTTTCAAAGATCTTACTCCTTTGATTCTTTTGTCCTCAAAAGAGGGAAGCTATCTCTCCCTATCTACAGATATGGGATAGCATGGCTTAGTGGTTAGCACTGCTGCCTTACTGTGTCAGGGACCAAGGTTCAATCCCACGATTGGAGTGTTTTTTTTTGTGTGTGTGTGAGATGCTCCAGTTCCCTCCCACAGTCCAATGATGTGGAAGTTAGGTGGATTGGCCAAGCTAAATTGCTCATAGTGTTCAGGGATGTGCAGCCTATGTGGATTAGCCATGGGAAATATGGGGTTACAGGGATAGGATAGGGGTGTGGGTGTGGGTCTGCATGGGATACTCTTTGGAGGGTTGTTGTGAACTCATTGGGCCGAATGGCCTGCTTCTGCACTGTAGGGTTTCTGAACCCATGCTATTAGAATCACTCAGCATCACAAATGGGCTGTCCAGCCAATGTAGCTAACCAACCCCACCTAAATGTGGGTAGAGCTGCTTGAAAATACAATGGTACTAATTAGAACAATTAAGCTTATTTCTGTTTGGTGGAACAGTCATATATTAGGCAATATATTTTGTTGATGTCTACTCTAATTACAATTGAGTCACTAGAGGATAATTTCTTAGTATACATTGGCACTATTGAGGGCTCTTGTGGCACAGTGGTATTGTCCTTAACTCTAAGCCGGGGGGCTGTTTTAAGCCCTATCTGGCCTGAATGTGTCACAACATGTGTGAACGTGTTGATCCAACGACCCTATAGGGCTCTTGTGGAACAGTACTGAGGTTCCTATCTCCAAGCCAGAAGGGTTGCTTTCAAGTTCAATGTTTCTGATCTCGTTTATTAAAAATAGCCACACTGGCAGTATGGAATTAAGCCCTAGATTGCGCATATTGAAAAACAGCTGATGCATTGTCCATGTTTGCCTGCCCAGATTTTGTTTAAATCTAATAATGCAAATCAGAATGGTAGCAGTTATTACTCATGCTCCTGTCTCAATTTATAAAGCTGTTTCATCTTTGTTAAGGTGCATGGAGAACATCTGCTGCCATTTATCTAAATGCATAAAACAATCAATTTTTGGATCTTCAAAAACAAAACCCATACTCAACAGCCAAATGACTCTAAATCCAAATATCTGTTTTAAACAAATCTATAGCATTTGAGTGATGCCACAGTAATTTATAAAGTTCTTTAAACCCTTCTGATAATTCATCTGATCATGCTCAGAACAGAACACAGTGAGCTGATTACCATCATCCACAGATTACATTTAGTCTGTGAGGATTCACATTCTGCTTTCGAAAACAAATACTGGACCAATATAGAGACTGACACTGGTGTTTATCAGAAAATAGAATACTTAAGATAAGTGTTTGCACCATTCTGGGACAAATTTCTTGTATTAATGTTCAGGCCAGCGCAACTGTTGAGAGATGAGAATTATGATAAAAAGCAAAGTAATAAATGACTTGCAATGAGTTGTAATTGACTATAGCTACAAATCAGTTGAAATTTAACAACAAATATTAATTTATAGCCATAATAGCAATTGAATTTCACTTATTCTTCACACATTTCTGCACCTTTTAGGTTGTCCTGGGAGAGCGGTAAAAAAATAGAGTGCAACTTTTTTTTATTATTTACTGCTTCCTGTCTATTAATGATGCCTCTTTTGTGCTCTCAGTAGTCATTAAGGTGAAGTTGTAACATACGTGTTGGTATTATAATCTCCAGAAGATAACACCGCCTTGCTTTCAGATTCTGTACCTCTGGTAATAAACTCCATCATAATTAGCTTTTTTTTCCTTTTAAGCAGCCTTAACAATCTAACGTGTTGCCTCCATGTCCTGTGAATCTGTACTCCCAAGCCCATCTTCTGTGTTGCAGCAGTGATCTTAATTCTAGTCAGAACATAATTATTTTTGGTAGTTTTATTCACCAAAATGTACACCTCATATTCGCGTTAAATTCCATTTGCTACTTTATAGTTTATTTTTCTAGTCGGCTGATATTCCTTTGTGGCATTCCTTGGTCTTCAAAAGAATTAAGTACTTTGATATCACCTAGAAATGTTGACACCACTACTTTACAATCATATCAAAATCGTAGATAAATAATATAAAAAGGTTGGCTCCAGAAATGACCCCAGTGGACACCATTATCCACTACATACCAAAATCTAGAACCAACCCAAAATGGCCCTTAACTTCAACTTTCAATATTCTTCTTCCATCCTGTTTTTAATGTAGTTTTGTATCTTGTCCTAATTCCATTTCCTTTTATCTTCTAGTTACAGTAAATCCTCTGTATCCATGAATTCATCACTCACAAATTTGGCTATGCATGCCAAAAAGTAAGTAGCAATAAAATTCAACATTCCTGGGCAAACGTGCCTACCTGCAATTTTTAACCTGTATTATCATCATTCTCAAGGGATTCCAGAAACTGAACCCTCATGCATATAGAGGAATGACTGTACTTTGTCAAAGTTTTCCAAAAGTCCATATACATGCCATTTAATGCATTTTACACAGTCACCCTGGTTATCTCCTCAAAGAATGCTGTTCTGATTGTTAATTACGATTATATCTTTTGAAACCTACTGACTGCTCTTAATTTTCTCCTGGTATATATAATGCAATTTCAGCTTGAACTTAAGATTTTTAACATTTTCCTGATACAAATATTCAGCTGATTGTTTATAGTTGTCCAGATTAACTTTGACTATCTTTTTAAAAATGGGTACCATGTTGGCCATCCTCCGCTTCTCTGGCACCCGTGTATGCTCAACCATACCTTGAAAAAAAAATTAGTGAAAATTTAACCAAAGTCATAAATCCAAATAATTGAATGGTGTGTAGACTTTAAATCTACTTTGATGGGGCGTAAGGTTATTTGGGGTGTAAAACTTTGCATAATGCTAGCTTTATATTGGCCGAACATTTCTAATACCTGTGAAATTTCCTCCCTCATTTGTTTCAGGAACCTAGGATTTATCTCGTTGATCCAAAGCACTTTGCTTGTGTTTAACTTAACAAATTTACCTGAAATGAATTATTCAGCAGCTGGAAAGAACAAATTCCTTGATGCACAGGGGGAGTAGGGTAAGTGTCTTTATAGTCACAGTAACAATGCAACAATACATTACCATGTGAGATAACAAGGTGTAGAGCTGGATGAACACAGCAGGCCAAGCAGCATCATAGGAGCAGGAAGGCTGACGTTTCGGGCCTAGACCCTTCCTAGGAAGCTCTACACCTTGTTATCTCAGATTCTCCAGTATCTGCAGTTTCTACTATCTCTAATACATTACCATGTGTTGTTGGAATGACGTCTCTTTAATGTAGAGAAATTACTATTGTTATAATTAGTTGAGAAACAGTGGAATGGCTCTCCTCTGATCACATTCTTTATTTGACTGCAACACGTTATTCTATAGAAAGAGTGCGCTTGTTAAATCGTATTTAACTGTTTTCGAGCTGAGCCTGTAGAAGACAAACACAGACACATTCCGTTGTAAATTTTTAAAAGAAAGGATATTAAAATTTATCATATTCAACTCTCAATCTACTTAAAATTATGAAAATACTTTGACTCTCTCACAAACACGCATTCAAGTGTTTGCACACATGGAGAAATAAATTATGAAGTTGGAGGACTGATTAAGCAGATTATAATCAATTATATATAGGTTCAGTAAATTGATGCATTCAATAGTTTCAATGATTTGCCTGGATTCTGCAATAGGATGATTTAAAGATGTTGATGGGTGGCTTCTATTTGATTTCCTGGAGTCTGCAGCTTCTGGGTTGGTTTGTAACTGGAGCCATGGGCAGTTCTGGTGGAACAATTGAAGGACAAGTTTGTAGGATAGATGGAGAGAGAAAAAGAGAGAGATAACTATTTTGTGTGTCATCCCAGTTTCTGGTCTGAAGACAAATAGTTTGTTGAAACACAGAACAGTTTAATTCAGCTCTTCATATGCTCCCTTCCCATCAATTGACCAGTTATCTAAATAGAGCCACAGCTGTTTGATTTTAGGTCCATGCTATTGACATGATGAACTTATGGCTGGGGAAGTTCTCATCTCAGCCAGGGTCCGTTGTCTAAATGATTGTGTCCAAAAGCTTTTTCCACACCTATTGGATACACAGGTCTGGATGTTTTGTGAGTGGTTCAGGATATGGGGGCATTCTTATTCCTCAAAGGGAATGGGTTCATCTGGACAGCTTGGCTCTGTTTCTAATGCCTTTAGAATTTGTAGGGCACGGTTATGCAAATATTCAACCATCTTTGAACCTGCTATTTAAGGCATTTTATTTCAAAAAATGCTGTGGCTCAGCCTGCATGTGGTTTCAACCCTGCAGATAAATAAAGTCATTCTTGATATCATCCATGGCTTTATAACACTGGAAATTTATGGCACAAAAGTAACAAAGAAGCTGTTTGGATATTCCTGCTTGATTTGGGTATGTGGATCAGCTCATCCATTTTACAACAAATATGGGCTAGAATTTTTAAAAAAAGGGAAATGTGGATAGTGTGCCCATTTTCGGGCATTGTGAGTCCCCACGGCACTCCAAAATGGTGACTAGACACATATGCATACTTGTGAATCAAATTGTAGTGAGTGTTAAGTTGGTGATGACATTAGCATGTTGGGTTGCAGAGGAGATAATAATTGTGAAGGATGGGAATCAACAGATGCAGGGGGAGATGATAGCTCATGGGAGGGGGAATGACTGATAATCACAACTGCGTTGGCTTTTATGGGGAAGCACGGTGCAGAACAATAGCTGGCTTGGCTATGCTGGTCACTGGGGGAAGAGTGGCACTCCTTTAATTAGAGTTCTAAGCTGAGATAAAACTATGGATTGGTAACCTGTGAAGCTTGGTTCTTAAATAACAACACATTTACAGATGTGAACTTGAATCTGCAATGACGTGTTAGCTGTGCCACCTATTTTCCGTTCCCCTCCCACTACATGCACAATGAAGGGCTGCCACTTTATCTGGTGTGTGACTGGACTTTGAAAATGGTGCCAGGAATCTCAGGAGGTCTTGGCAGTGATGAATACTTCTGTCTCTGGAGAGACAGAATAATTGGAAGAGAGGAGTGCCATAGAGGCGTGGTGGCGCATAGCTAATGAGACTAACTGCAGAGAATATTGTACTAATTCTCATGAGGACTCAGTAAGAGAAACCCTCCATGAAATATGTCTAGGTTGACACGTAACCAATTTTTGGTAGAATTCAGTCCAATGAATGATTGCTGTGTGTAGGAAATACCCTAGACTTGAATGGATGCAGGCCTAACATGTTCAACTTTTCATCATAAGGTAAGCCCTTTATCCCAGGAATGAGTTGAGTGAACCTTCTCTGAACTGCTTTGAAAGAAAATCTTTATTTTTCAAACAGAGGAAGGGGAGGAGGAATAGGAAGTGTTATTGATGTCTGCAGTGTAACCTACCTGGCCAAAATACCCACAACACCCTTATCCAGAGACGCTCCAATGGCATACTGGTCACACAGCATCATCTATGCCCCATCTAGGTGTCTGTGGAAGCTAGTTTCCATGCTACTCCACAGCAATAACTCTGCTCAGCGCAAACAGGCATCCACCCATTAGAGTCTCTTATATTCTCACCAATTAATCTCAGGCTATTTAAGAGCATGTACTTTGCCTTGTGTCAATGGGGTAATGAGCGCAAATGAAATCCATGAGAATTATTGTTATGCAATATAGTTGGTGTATGTTATGTGGGGTCAGTGTCCCTTTAAGAGGTGAGTCATGCTGGTGAGTGATTAGCCAGTTTGATGGGCTCATTTAGACTCATAGTGAGCTTTTACAGCATGCACAGTTGCAGAACAAGCGTCCTGATGGGTTGTAACAAATGATGAGTTTGTGCATTCTTTTGTCCTGACTGGTGTCCAATAACTGCCCATTACATTATAATTATAAATTCACACATAATCACAGCTTCATTGAAATAAACATAATCCATGTGACAATAACTGTAGAATGGCACTGATGCCACTCCCTCTGCATTCTCAAATCAAGCCTGTTTGGTGAGGCTTTCTGTTGCTGTTCTCTGGGAGGAAAATTACCCTCCGTGCCCTGGCTGCTTCCAACATTACCTTCAGTGATAGATCTGGGAACTGGAAGGCAGCTCTCACAGACCTTCTATCCAGTTTCCTCCTCTCTTCAGCCTCTCAGCGCGTTGTTGGGTGGGTGGGGCGCTGGGGTGCGGGGTGTCTTTTTAAGTTTTTGCTGTTTCAAGCATAGCATCATGTTAACTTGGCTCCATTGGATGATAACTTGGAGGCAGACTCTTAAATGATTTGATCCGGCAAGAAGCAACCAGAAGGTTCAGCATTCGCAAAGTTGGGTTTTCATCCCCTGAACTGGCGCTTCCAAAGTTGCAGAGAGTAAGGTTCCTCTGACTGACTTTGATGACTGATACAAAGTCATTGATATTCTTACAGCACTCTATTCAGGACTCTAGAGCTTAACTGGAGTTAGTGTACTTCTTAGCTGTCTGCTCCCATTAAACCTGTGTCTGGAAGCTCTACTTGTCCCCTGTGTTTATAGAACATCTCTCCTCCATTTGTTTTCTAAAACCAAGGCTTCCTGCGAAGTGTTCAGAAGCTTTAGAGCCATTTTCTCCCATGTTGTGCCACTATTCATTGCTCTCAGATCAGACTTGGTTTCTGCTCAACCTCCATACATGCTCTAGCCTCAATAAGCTTCAATTCTCCACTTTTTCAAGGGCACTCAGGGTAGGAAACAAATTCTAGCCTTGCCAGTGATATTTACATCCTTTTGAATGAATTTTAAATAGTTCCCTTTATGATGTGCTAGTTAACTTTCCACACAGCAGGCCAGCTTTAAGTGCTGAATTTCTATACTTTTTCCCTGCTGATATCTCCAACCAATCAACAGTAGAGTTAATACCAGCTGGCCACTGAAATGCCTGAAATGGTTAGGCAGCAAAACATTGGCATGCTGTCCACTTTGCAATCAATGAACCCAAGTTAGTAGTGCCTTGTAAATTTATGTTAATTTTCAGTTTTCCCCTCATTTAGCTTATCCACCATTACAATCAAATGTGTATGAACTTCAACTTGCTCCCTGGATTTTGTCATCGTCCCTAACCTTAGAGTAATCCTGATACAATGCATAATTGCTGGTTTAGTTCTAAACAATAAATCAAATCTCTGGACTAAATTTTCCCCTTGTTTTTGACATTTTTTTTCAAGTGTGATTCATACATCCAGTCTGCCACTTAATCTTTTGCCTTTCATTTTGTTACTTATGCAACTGGTCTCTTGGGCACTTATCTCTTGGAATCATGCAGCAAGAGTGGTAGAAGTGCTCACTGCTACCAGTGCTTTGCAACATTACTGCCATTGGTGCCATATTTAAAGCCCAACTGCACACCACTTCAGATGCTGCAAGGCAGACTGTCATTCACCTTGTGATCCTGCACTACAGAACTTACGCTAAAGACAATGGTCCAAAAAGACAAGTTAGCTCCTCAGAGATAGTAGGAACTGCAGATGCTGGAGAATCCGAGACAACAAGG